>NW_015091759.1:17845-26887 GCF_001431845.1 Calidris pugnax | reverse complement strand
ACCAAAAAAAAAAAAAAACCCCCTAAAAAAAAAAAAAAAAAAAAAAAAAAAAAGAAGAGCAGGCACACTTGTCCCTAAAGCACAAACACTAAACCACCTGGCCACGAGACTGCTTTTATTACACTACAAAGCCTCGCTCTCTCAAAATGTGCATCATTTGCAAAGGGCAAAACTCTGCTGAGAGAATAATCATTCCTCATTGGATTATAAGGTTTATCATAGGAAAAAATGAGCAAACACGATTCCTCCGTGTCTGCTCCGAGTTGTGCTACAACAAAGCTTTCAGGAACACCTTTATCTTTCCCGCAGCTTATCTTTCCACGTGCCTCAGAAACATCACTAGGAATTTTGGATGAATTTTTTTTGTAACTTTACCGAGATTTTATTCACCAATCCGACCACCCCCAGGCATTCCACAGTGCCCAAATAAAATGCAGAAAATCTTATTTTTCCCAAGCCAGTAAAGTAACTATCATTACCCTCAGGGACAGATAACACCACCAGTTTTTGAAAATCACAGACTTGGGCTTAGAAAGGACTTCAAAAAGTTTCCTTAAAGGCAAAGCGTTAGTTTCCGTGTTCTCAAGCTGCAGCCCGTGCCACCAAAAAAATCACAGGGACTCGTAAAAAGCCTCCCTCTCTGCCCGTTTCACAGGGGGCAGGGGAAGGAGAAGCAAAGGCTCTTACCTTCACCGGAGGGGTAGCTCCAGTTCCCGAGTGCCGTCGGATCTGACAGCCATTCTGGTTGGGTCGTTGCTGTTTGTTGTTGAGCTGTGGCTTCTTCACCGTGCCACCATGGTCGTTTCTTACCGATTCCACCTTCTCCGCAGTTGTCTTACTCAACAGCTTATTTAGAGACAAACCCAGAAGACCATTAGAGCTGAGTTCTACACATCCAGGCAAAAAAAAAACAAACCCAAAACCGCCTGCTTCTCCTAGGTCTAGATGACCAATGTATTTTACTACAGTTATTGCAGTCTTAGAACAACCTTTTTAGGCAATGGGGTTGTATTTAAAAGACAGAAAATACAGTCCATCACCCTGACCCCTTTCCCACACTCAGGAAAAGATCACTCCAAAAAAACCACCCCAAGAAACAAAGAGGAAAAGTACATTTTTCTGAAGGCTGGCTAGATACCTCAAGAGCTTTCCCCTAGGTATTTCAGTTCCAGTCTATCTCCAAGGCCACTCACCACAGAGCTGTTGGCGTCGGGCAGGAACTGCCCAAACTCAGACAGCAGATCCTCCTGGTTCTTGAAGAGCCGAGCCACCTGCGCGTACACCTCCTGCTCCGTCAGAGCTGGTGTGTAGTTACCTCCTGCCTCCTTGGCATTGCGCTGCTCCTTCTGTCATAGGAAAGGGGAGAAGCGTCAGAAGAAAGGATAGAATCATAGAATCATTCAGGATGGAAGAGACCCTTGGGATCATCGAGTCCAACCATCTCCCCTACTCTACAAAGTCCTCCCCTACACCATGTCCCTCAGTACCCCATCTAAACGGCCCTTAAACACAGCCAGGGATGGTGACTCCACCCCCTCCCTGGGCAGCCTGTTCCAATGCCCGACCACTCTTTCGGTGAAAAATTCTTTCCTAATGTTCAGTCTAAACCTCCCCTGTTGGAGCTTGAAGCCGTTCCCTCTCGTTCTGTCACTAATTACCTGTGAGAAGAGACCAGCACCAACCTCTCTACAGTGTCCTTTCACGAAGTTGTAGAGAGTGATGAGGTCTCCCCTCAGCCTCCTCTTCCTCATACTAAACAGTCCCAACTCCCTCAGCTGCTCCTCATACGATTTGTTTTCCAGCCCCCTCACCAGCTTCGTTGCCCTCCTCTGCACTCGCTCCAGCACCTCCAGATCTCTCTTGGATTGAGGTGCCCAAAACTGGACACAATACTCCAGGTGTGGCCTCACCAGTGCTGAGGTGCAGGGACTATTTGAGTGACAAAGGAAATCACGCTAAATGCCCTGGTGGCCATGGGCTAGCAGGACACTGATTTTATGAATGAGATAAATTTATGAATGAAGCAGAAGCCAAAGTGGAGGTGGACGAAGACACCACGTCATCAGTAAAAATGCTTCATGTGAGGAACCTCATGCTCTCGACCACTAAAGAGACCACAGAAAAGGAGTCTGATAACATCAACCCAGGTAGGAACCCATTGAAACAGTAGGTCCTAAATACATACTGCTATTGCAAATGGAAATATTTCTCCATTCATAAAAACTGAAGGGTTGTTTTTCTTTTTTTTCCACTTTTAACATAGTACTATGGGCATGTTGTCTCTTCCTGAACCATGCTCATGGAAAAAACGCCAAACAGGATTCTAAAAAGGCACTTCAGATGCTTTCAGGTAAAGATGATGGACAGAAATCTATTATTTCATGCTGCCGCGGGATCTCTTAATTGGCAAGAGCTCTCCTTAGCTTGCTGGCCAACACTAATCCAGCAAAATCACAGAATGCCAGGGGTTGGAAGGGACCTCTGGAGATCATCTAGTCCAACCCCCTGCCAAAGCAGGGCCACCCAGAGCAGGTCCCACAGGAACGTGTCCAGGTGGGGTTTGAATGTCTCCAGAGAAGGAGACTCCACCACCTCCCTGGGCAGCCTCTTCCAGGGCTCTGACATCCTCACAGCAAAGAAGTTCCTCCTCATTTTTAGGTGGAATTTCTTGTGTTCAAGTTGGTGCTTGTTACCTCTCGTCCTGTCCCTGGGCACCACTGAAAAAAGCCTGGCCCCATCCTCCTGACACCCACCCGTTAAGTATTTAAAGACCCAAGTCCCTCAGCCTTTACTCATCAGAAGGATGCTCCAGGCCCCTCATCATCTTTGTAGCCTCTGCTGTCCCCTCTCCAGCAGTTCCCTGTCCTTCTGGAACTGGGGAGCCCAGAACTGGTCCCAGTGCTCCAGATGGGGCCTCCCCAGGGCAGAGCAGAGGGGCAGGATGACCTCCCTCCACCTGCTGGTCACACTCTTCCTGATGCACCCCAGGATGGGCATCCTGTTGTCCGCCAGGACTCCTAGGTCTTTATCCTCAGAGCTGCTCTCCAGCAGGTCAGCCCCCAACCTGTCCTGGTGCAAGGGGTTATTTCTCCCCAGGTGCAGGACAGCAGGTCAGCCCCCAACCTGTCCTGCTGCAAGGGGTTATTTCTCTCCAGGTGCAGGATGTAAAGACCTGAATGCAAGTCTTGGCCAGGCAGAGTTAGCTCTCACAGCAAAGAAAGAGAAATAACCACACGTATAACTCAAATCTGCAGCGTGAACACCCACCTGATATGTATGGAGGATCTCCAGGAAGGCTTTGTAGATGTCTGGCTGCCCCTGGAAGCGATTCTTGATCTTGTTGACATAGTTGATGGCGTGATTAAACTCGACGGGCTGATTGTTCTGCAGGGACGGGGTGGTTCCCAGAGAGATTGTCACAGGCGTATGAGGTTGGACCGGCGGAGAACGTGGCGACGCGTACGGCGGAATCGGGGGAGTTTGCTGGCTGGCAGGAGTATGTGCCTGCAACTGGGATGGCTAAGAAGAAAAGAAGCCACGTTAGAAACTAGCAGATTCCCTCAAATTTGGAATAAAGGCACTTTTATTCCACTCACAGAGCATACCCAGAGGAAACAATTCAGTGTATAACTGTATCTGATGCCAACGGTGGAACAACATGGATTCAACAGAGATACCTCTGGAAAACCACAACTGGACAAAATCTCCTGCTACAACATCCAGGTAAACAACTTCTTCCCATTTATCAGCCCTGGACGACTTTTGCTGCACTTCCCTAAAAGACAGGCCTTTTTTAAACTGCTATTAAAAAACTATTCCCTTTACAGGTCTAGGGAATTTTAACAGTATCTTTTATAAACTGAACATTCCTACTGGCTGTGTAAGGAGAAAGTGCTCTTAATTTTGAGTCTTAAGAAGTATCAATTCACAGTCAGAGCTGGGTTTTTTAAAAATTAACAGAAGCACAGATAGACCAGGCAGACCAAAACTATTAACCCTAACAAAATGAATAGAAAAATATTTAGTGGGCCAGCAGGGACTACGCTTCCTCAGGAAAACAAAACAGCACACCCATTCAAGCTGTTGTTATTGACAGTTGATTTTCCTTGCTAGTTGCTTTTGACTGAAATCTGACAAGAGACACATACTATCTCAAAAACTGAAGGCAGCCAAAAGGCATAGGTATGGCTTGCTCCAACACTGCAAGTTATTTTGCCCCTAGTGAACAATTCTGGGATGCCTAAAGGCAACAGCAAGGGAAAACTGGCATTTTTTCCAGTATTAAGACAAAAAAACCCAAGCAGGTAAGGCTCTCAGAGCAATTATTTTGCATACTCTTCACAGACACCTAACAGCCACGGAAGAATTTCGCAGCAGTTTTGAGGTGGCAATTTTAAATGCACGTTGAAGTACTCATTCCTGTCACCTTCCAAACTTTACAACGTGTATTACACAGATTTTTCACTCCTGAGAGTGTAGATAATTGTAATAGGATGCTTCTGGCCATCCTAAGACAAGATCCTCCCTTTCCTTAACTGCCTGGTAAGGAAATCTCACCTCAGGCTCTCAGAGCAATTATTTTGCATACTCTTCACAGACACCTAACAGCCACGGAAGAATTTCGCAGCAGTTTTGAGGTGGCAATTTTAAATGCACGTTGAAGTACTCATTCCTGTCACCTTCCAAACTTTACAACGTGTATTACACAGATTTTTCACTCCTGAGAGTGTAGATAATTGTAATAGGATGCTTCTGGCCATCCTAAGACAAGATCCTCCCTTTCCTTAACTGCCTGGTAAGGAAATCTCACCTCAATCTGCAGCGAACCAAGCAGGTAAGGCTCTTCACAGACACCTAACAGCCACGGAAGAATTTCACAGCAGTTTTGAGGTGGCAATTTTAAATGCACATCAAAGTACTCATTCCTGTCACCTTCCAAACTTTACAACGTGTATTACGCAGATTTTTCACTCCTGACAGTGTAGGTAATTGTCTTAGGATGGCCAGAAGCATCCTATTACAAGATCCTCCCTTTCCTTCACTGCCTGGTAAGGAAATCTCACCTCCATCTGCAGCGTGTGTCTCAGGTTAATTTTAAAGTTTCAGCAAAAATAGTTCAACTCTTTGCAGGATGGTGACACAGGGATTAAAAAACTTAGCCCTCAGTGATGAGAAACTTTCACAGCAGTTTTGAGGTGGCAATTTTAAATGCACATCAAAGTACTCATTCCTGTCACCTTCCAAACTTTACAACGTGTATTACGCAGATTTTTCACTCCTGACAGTGTAGGTAATTGTCTTAGGATGGCCAGAAGCATCCTATTACAAGATCCTCCCTTTCCTTCACTGCCTGGTAAGGAAATCTCACCTCCATCTGCAGCGTGTGTCTCAGGTTAATTTTAAAGTTTCAGCAAAAATAGTTCAACTCTTTGCAGGATGGTGACACAGGGATTAAAAAACTTAGCCCTCAGTGATGAGAAACAGACTGCTACCTCTTTCACTGAAAGCATGTACTACTACTTTGGATAAAAGCCTTAAAATCTGGCACATGTAATTTAATTCTGGAAGGCTTAGCTTTGCAGTTTTCAGCTTTGCAAATCTTTTAGCAGGTTTTTGTTTGCCATTTCTGAACAGGAGGTTGCAAGTCCCACCAATGCTTGTCTAAAGATCGTCTAATTGCCTCGTTTTAAATCCTGCTGCTTTCTAACCAAATCAGCCCTTTTCTTTTTTTTCCCCTCTTCTAGTCAATTGTTAGCTAATTGTACAGTTTAGAGATTAACCCTCGAAACTTTGAAGATTCTTTTCTTCTCTAAGGCTCTAAAATCTTCCCATATTTTGAGGCTAAAATACAAGCATGTACTACTACTTTGGATAAAAGCCTTAAAATCTGGCACATGTAATTTAATTCTGGAAGGCTTAGCTTTGCAGTTTTCAGCTTTGCAAATCTTTTAGCAGGTTTTTGTTTGCCATTTCTGAACAGGAGGTTGCAAGTCCCACCAATGCTTGTCTAAAGATCGTCTAATTGCCTCGTTTTAAATCCTGCTGCTTTCTAACCAAATAATCTCTTTTCTTTTTTTTCCTCTTCTAGTCAATTGTTAGCTAATTGTAGTTTAGGGATTAACCCTCAAAACTTTGAAGATTCTTTTCCTCTCTAAGGCTCTCAAATCTTCCCATATTTTGAGGCTAAAGTATGTAATATTTTATCTAAAGTAAGCTCCTCAAATGTGTATTATCCTACTCTGTTTCCAATCGCACAAAATACATCTGATGGACAGTAGCATCTGGATTACATCCTAAAACAGAGTCAAATTCCCCTTGTTATCGGAAGGTCACAGTTCCAGGTGCACAAACCAACACCTAAAGGCAACATCAGTGTTGTCTTGCCTGAACTCTTGCACTTTATATTTTGCCAGCATCTCCTGCACCCACCCAGCTGATGGCTGAACTAGAATCTTTTACCAAAAACGTCCAATCCAACAACAAGACTCCAAGCAATGCAGAATCTACCAAATAATTAACCAAGCTCTTCTAAAGACTTCACTGTCCCAGGGATCTGAAGCCACACATGCACTTTCACATCAAGTAAAACCTTCACAAGAGTACTTTCATCACAGCCTCTGTTTTGCAGCAAATTTCTTGTGACTTCACTTATTCTGAGACAATATACACAAAAGAAGGCAGTCCCTGCCCAGTGCTTTAACTAGGAATCCCTTCTTGCAACGTCACACACATTTCAGGGACCTTTTTCCTGGGGCTGCTGGATCACTCCCCAAATAATGCGTGTACATTCTACCAGATGCTCTGAGCATCCTTCAGTTCCACACTGAAAGAAACAAGGCTTTTCCAAACCCATAAGGTGGCTTGGTTTGAATTACTCTCAAATCAACTAGGATGCACCTTGAAGTTTGAAAAGGAGAAACAAATCCAGCAGCAGAAGCGCAACACACTCGGCTTCACAAATACTATGAAAAAAGCAGCGCAGAGGTTCCTTTTTCACCCTCCAGCTCCACACCAGTTTCAGCTGGAGGCAGCAGGATCCCCCTGTTATCAGTGTAGGTCATTTAAAGCCCCTCACCTTGCTGATTTTGGCAGGCGGTGGCTGCGGCGCTGGCTGTGCTGGTGTCGGGGTGGATTGCGCCGAAGGCTGCGACTGATGCTGGGGCTGAGGCTGCGGCTGGGGCTGCAAACCGTGCGTGGGGATCTGGTGAACCTGCCCCGGCGTCGTCACGTTCACCATATCATTGGTCTGCACCTCGATCTTGTAGCCGGGCGGCAAGAAGGTGTTGAAACCCATGATCAAGTCTGGGTGGCCCTTGAAGAGCTGCGATACGCGGCTGATCACTCCCGGAGTGTCAATACTGAAGGAGGAACAAGACCAAAAAACGTCACGATCCTCTAAGAGCCTTTCAGTGACACACACCGAGGTCTCCACGCAAGAATTTGCCATTAGAATTTTTCCCTTATCACCTCTAATGGGTGAAAAGAAGCAAAACTGATTCCTATAACTACGCTGCTGAACTTAAGAGTGACATAGGACTTACTTCACTAGCCCAGACAGCATTTTATATCTGTGAGATCTAGTCCCAAGTCTGCCCATTCATAGAATAATTGTCCAGGTTGGAAGGGACCTTTAAGATCATCTAGTCCAACCATCAACCTAACTCTGATAAAAAAAAAACAAACCCCAAAACATCACTAAACCATGTCTCTAAGCTCTATGGCAACCCGGCTTTTGAACACCTCCAGGGATGGTGCTTCAACCCCTTCCCTGGGCAGCCCATTCCAAGGCTTAATAACCCTTTCCGTGGAAAAATTGTTCCTAATCTCCAACCTGAACCTCCCCTGGGGCAACTTGAGGCCGTTTCCTCTTGTCCCATCACCTGTTCCTTGGGAGAAGAGACCGACCCCCCCTGGCTACACCCTCCTTTCAGGGAGTTGGAGAGAGCGAGAAGGTCTCCCCTCAGTTTCCTCTTCTCCAGGCTGAACACCCCCAGCTCCCTCAGCCTCTCCTCACAAGACTTGTGCTCCAGACCCCTCACCAGCTCCGTTGACCTTCTCTGGACCTGCTCCAGCACCTCAATGCCTTTTTTGTGGTGAGGGGCCCAAAACTGGACACAGCCCTCGAGGTGGGGCCTCACCAGTGCCCAGTACAGGGGGACAATCACCTCTCGGGTCCTACTCCCCACGCTGTTCCTGACACAGCCCAGGATGTTGTTGGCCTTCTTGGCCACCTGGCCACTCTGCTAGCTCCTGTTCAGCCCACAGGCAACCAACACCCCCAGGTCCTTTTCTGCCAGGCAGCTCCAGCCACTCTGCCCCAAGGCTGTGGAGTGTTCATGGGGTTGGTGTGACCCAAGGGCAGGACCCGGCACTTTGCCTTATTGAACCTCAATAAGGCCAATTATTAATGGGCAGACAGACAACCAGATAAAACAGCTATCAAGGGTGAACTTGTGAACTCCCATCCCAAGCACAGATTTAGCAGAAATGAAGGGTTTAACTTTCAAAAAGGAAAGCACACAACTATTTTGACCCTACTACTAGAGCCATGTTACTCTGCAGACGCGGGGACAGGACTCCCATGCCCACATACACTCTTTCTAACCTGGAAGGAACGAGCGAAATGCAGCTTATTACCTTTGAGATTTAAATTCCTTCATAATATCCAAGAAGTCATTGTAGACCTGTGGCTGGCTACCAAACTGCAGCTTCACCTGGTCAAGATAAGACAACGCGTCCTCCACCTGGGGACAGAACAGACAGGTTATATCAGCAAGAGAAGATTTTATTTCACCTCCCATTGTTCTGCAAAAACACGCGTTATTTGAAAACACAGCTGTTAGCCCTGAGCCTGGGCAGGGAATTAAGGAGCAAAACATCATGAGCCTTGTTAGTCTACTACCAGCACTGTTTGAATAAGAGATACTCACTCCCCACTCCTGGCTCACAAGATAAAACTGCACCAGAAAGAAACAAAAAAAGGGGGGGAAAAAAAAAAAAAGCAACACAGATCAGCAGAATTACTCAGAGAAAAAAAAAAAA
>NW_015091759.1:0-2637 GCF_001431845.1 Calidris pugnax | reverse complement strand
GGATGCTCCAGGCCCCTCATCATCTTTGTAGCCTCTGCTGTCCCCTCTCCAGCAGTTCCCTGTCCTTCTGGAACTGGGGAGCCCAGAACTGGACCCAGTGCTCCAGATGGGGCCTCCCCAGGGCAGAGCAGAGGGGCAGGATGACCTCCCTCCACCTGCTGGTCACACTCTTCCTGATGCACCCCAGGATGGGCATCCTGTTGTCCGCCAGGACTCCTAGGTCTTTATCCTCAGAGCTGCTCTCCAGCAGGTCAGCCCCCAACCTGTCCTGGTGCAAGGGGTTATTTCTCCCCAGGTGCAGGACGTAAAGACCTGAATGCAAGTCTTGGCCAGGCAGAGTTAGCTCTCACAGCAAAGAAAGAGAAATAACCACACGTATAACTCAAATCTGCAGCGTGAACACCCACCTGATATGTATGGAGGATCTCCAGGAAGGCTTTGTAGATGTCTGGCTGCCCCTGGAAGCGATTCTTGATCTTGTTGACATAGTTGATGGCGTGATTAAACTCGACGGGCTGATTGTTCTGCAGGGACGGGGTGGTTCCCAGAGAGATTGTCACAGGCGTATGAGGTTGGACCGGCGGAGAACGTGGCGACGCGTACGGCGGAATCGGGGGAGTTTGCTGGCTGGCAGGAGTATGTGCCTGCAACTGGGATGGCTAAGAAGAAAAGAAGCCACGTTAGAAACTAGCAGATTCCCTCAAATTTGGAATAAAGGCACTTTTATTCCACTCACAGAGCATACCCAGAGGAAACAATTCAGTGTATAACTGTATCTGATGCCAACGGTGGAACAACATGGATTCAACAGAGATACCTCTGGAAAACCACAACTGGACAAAATCTCCTGCTACAACATCCAGGTAAACAACTTCTTCCCATTTATCAGCCCTGG
Organism: Calidris pugnax; assembly: GCF_001431845.1. Lineage (NCBI taxonomy): Eukaryota > Metazoa > Chordata > Aves > Charadriiformes > Scolopacidae > Calidris > Calidris pugnax. The sequence continues at coordinate 1,742 of NW_015091759.1, read as the reverse complement.
ACGACTTTTGCTGCACTTCCCTAAAAGACAGGCCTTTTTTAAACTGCTATTAAAAAACTATTCCCTTTACAGGTCTAGGGAATTTTAACAGTATCTTTTATAAACTGAACATTCCTACTGGCTGTGTAAGGAGAAAGTGCTCTTAATTTTGAGTCTTAAGAAGTATCAATTCACAGTCAGAGCTGGGTTTTTTAAAAATTAACAGAAGCACAGATAGACCAGGCAGACCAAAACTATTAACCCTAACAAAATGAATAGAAAAATATTTAGTGGGCCAGCAGGGACTACGCTTCCTCAGGAAAACAAAACAGCACACCCATTCAAGCTGTTGTTATTGACAGTTGATTTTCCTTGCTAGTTGCTTTTGACTGAAATCTGACAAGAGACACATACTATCTCAAAAACTGAAGGCAGCCAAAAGGCATAGGTATGGCTTGCTCCAACACTGCAAGTTATTTTGCCCCTAGTGAACAATTCTGGGATGCCTAAAGGCAACAGCAAGGGAAAACTGGCATTTTTTCCAGTATTAAGACAAAAAAACCCAAGCAGGTAAGGCTCTCAGAGCAATTATTTTGCATACTCTTCACAGACACCTAACAGCCACGGAAGAATTTCGCAGCAGTTTTGAGGTGGCAATTTTAAATGCACGTTGAAGTACTCATTCCTGTCACCTTCCAAACTTTACAACGTGTATTACACAGATTTTTCACTCCTGAGAGTGTAGATAATTGTAATAGGATGCTTCTGGCCATCCTAAGACAAGATCCTCCCTTTCCTTAACTGCCTGGTAAGGAAATCTCACCTCAATCTGCAGCGTGTGTCTCAGGTTAATTTTAAAGTTTCAGCAAAAATAGTTCAACTCTTTGCAGGATGGTGACACGGGGAGAAAACAACTTAGCCCCCAGTGATGAGAAAGAGACTGCTACCTCTTTCACTGAAAGCATGTACTACTACTTTGGATAAAAGCCTTAAAATCTGGCACATGTAATTTAATTCTGGAAGGCTTAGCTTTGCAGTTTTCAGCTTTGCAAATCTTTTAGCAGGTTTTTGTTTGCCATTTCTGAACAGGAGGTTGCAAGTCCCACCAATGCTTGTCTAAAGATCGTCTAATTGCCTCGTTTTAAATCCTGCTGCTTTCTAACCAAATAATCTCTTTTCTTTTTTTTCCTCTTCTAGTCAATTGTTAGCTAATTGTAGTTTAGGGATTAACCCTCAAAACTTTGAAGATTCTTTTCCTCTCTAAGGCTCTCAAATCTTCCCATATTTTGAGGCTAAAGTATGTAATATTTTATCTAAAGTAAGCTCCTCAAATGTGTATTATCCTACTCTGTTTCCAATCGCACAAAATACATCTGATGGACAGTAGCATCTGGATTACATCCTAAAACAGAGTCAAATTCCCCTTGTTATCGGAAGGTCACAGTTCCAGGTGCACAAACCAACACCTAAAGGCAACATCAGTGTTGTCTTGCCTGAACTCTTGCACTTTATATTTTGCCAGCATCTCCTGCACCCACCCAGCTGATGGCTGAACTAGAATCTTTTACCAAAAACGTCCAATCCAACAACAAGACTCCAAGCAATGCAGAATCTACCAAATAATTAACCAAGCTCTTCTAAAGATTTCATTGTCCCAGGGATCTGAAGCCACACACGCACTTTCACATCAAGTACAACCTTCACAAGAGTACCTTCATCACAGCCTCTGTTTTACAGCAAATTTCTTGTGACTTCACTTATTC
>NW_015091758.1:17758-21045 GCF_001431845.1 Calidris pugnax | reverse complement strand
GGTCCTCAGGTGGCCATGGTGGGGGTCATAGTGGCCATGGTGATAGCCATGGGGGGGGTGGCCATGATTGTGGTCGTGGTAGCCATAGTGGTGATCATGGTGGTCAAGGTGATGGCCACCTTAGGCATGGGGGTGGAGGTCGTAGTGGTCGTGGTGGTGGTGGCCATGGGGGTGGTGGCCATGATGGTGGTCATGGTGGAGGCTGTGGTGGTCCTCAGGTGGCCATGGTGGGGGTCGTGGTGGTCGTGGTGGTAGCCATAGGGCTGGTGGCCATGATGGTGATCATGGTGGTCGTGGTGGTGGCCACCTTGGGCATGGGGGTGGTGGCCATGGTGGTGATCATGGTGGTCAAGGTGGTGGCCACCTCTAGCATGGGGGTGGTGGGCATGGTGGTCCTCAGGTGGCCATGGTGGGGGTCGTGGTGGTCGTGGTGGTAGCCATAGGGCTGGTGGCCATGATGGTGATCATGGTGGTCGTGGTGGTGGCCACCTTGGGCATGGGGGTGGTGGCCATGGTGGTGATCATGGTGGTCAAGGTGGTGGCCACCTCTAGCATGGGGGTGGTGGGCATGGTGGTCCTCAGGTGGCCATGGTGGGGGTCATGGTGGCCATGGTGGTGGCCATGGGGGTGGTGGCCATGATTGTGGTGGCGGTAGCCATGGTGGGGGTCATGGTGGTGGGGACCTTAGACATAGGGGTGGAGGCTGTGGTGTCCTGGGGTGGGCATGGTGGTGGTTGGGGTGGCCCGTAGTGGTCGTGGTGGTGGTGGCCATGGGGGTGGTGGCCATGATGGTGGTCATGGTGGAGGCTGTGGTGGTCCTCAGGTGGCCATGGTGGGGGTCGTGGTGGTCGTGGTGGTAGCCATAGGGCTGGTGGCCATGATGGTGATCATGGTGGTCGTGGTGGTGGCCACCTTGGGCATGGGGGTGGAGGCCATGGTGGTCCTGGGGTGGGCATGGTGGTGGTTGGGGTGGCCACGGTGGTAGCCATGGGGATGGTGGCCATGGTGGTGATCATGGTGGTCATGATTGTGGCCACCTTGGGCATGGGGGTGGTGGCCATGGTGGTGATCATGGTGGTCAAGGTGGTGGCCACCTCTAGCATGGGGGTGGTGGGCATGGTGGTCCTCAGGTGGCCATGGTGGGGGTCATGGTGGCCATGGTGGTGGCCATGGGGGTGGTGGCCATGATTGTGGTGGCGGTAGCCATGGTGGTGGTCATGGTGGTGGGGACCTTAGACATAGGGGTGGAGGCTGTGGTGTCCTGGGGTGGGCATGGTGGTGGTTGGGGTGGCCACGGTGGTAGCCATGGGGATGGTGGCCATGATTGTGGTCATGGTGGCCACGGTGGTAGCCATGGGGGTGGTGGCCATGGTGGTGATCATGGTGGTCATGATTGTGGTCACCTTGGGCATGGGGGTGGTGGCCATGGTGGTCCTGGGGTGGGCATGATGGTGGTCGTGGTGGCCATGGTGGTAGCCATGGGGGTGGTGGCCATGATGGGGATCATGGTGGTCATGGTGGTGGCCACCTTGGGCATGGGGGTGGAGGCCACAGTGGTCCTGGGGTGGCCATGGGGGTCCTGGTGGTGGTAGTCGTGGTGGTTATCACGGTGGTGGCCATCTCCAGCATGGGGGTGGTGGCCGTGGTGGTCATGGTGGTGGTGGTCAAGGTGGTGGCCACCTTGGGAATGGGGGTGGAGGCCATGGTGGGCCTGGAGTGGCCATGATGGTGGTCGCGGTGGCCATGGTGGTAGCCATGGGGGTGGTGGCCATGATTGTGGCCATGGTGGTAGCCATGGGGGTGGAGGCCATGATGGTGGTCGTGGTGGCCGTGGTGGCTATGGTGGTGGCCATCATGGTCATGGTGGTGGTGGCCATGGTGGTGGTCATGGTGGTGGCCACCTTGGGCATGGGGGTGGAGACCACAGTGGTCCTGGGGTGGCCACGGGGGTCGTGGTGCTGGTGGACGTGGTGGTTGGTCGTGGTGGTGGCCATGGTGGTGGCCACCTTGGGCATGGGGGTGGTGGCCATGGTGGTCGTGGTGGTGGCCACCTTGGGCATGGGGGTGGAGGCTGTGGTGGTCCTAGGGTGGCCATGGTGGTGGTCGTGGGGGTAGCCATGGTCATGGTGGCCATGATGGCGGTCATGGTGGTCAAGGTGGTGGTCACCTGTAGCATGGGGGTGGTGGCCATGGTGGTGGCCATGTTGGTGACCGCGATGATGGCCACGGTGGCAGCTATGTTTGCAGCCATGATAAGGATGATGTTGATGGCCACGTTGGTAGCCATGTTGGCTACCATGACCATGGCCACGTTGGTAGCCATGTTGACAGCCATGTTGGTGGCCATGTTGGTAGCCACGTTGACAACCATGATGATGGCCATGTTGATGACCATGTTGGCAGCCATGATGATGGCCATGTTGGTGGCCGTGTTGGTGGCCGTGTTGGTGGCCATGATGGTGGTCATGTTGGTAGCCATGTTGACAGCCATGGTGGTGGCCATGTTGACGGCCATGTTGGTAGCCATGTTGACAGCCATGATGATGTCCGTGTTGGCAGCCATCTTGGTGGCCATGTTGACAGCCATGATGGTGGCCATGATGATGGTCATGTTGGCAGCCATGTTGGTAGCCGTGTTGGTGGCCATGATGATGGCCATGTTGGCGACCATGTTGACAGCCATGTTGACCGCCATGATGATGGCTATGTTGACAGCCATGATGGTGGTCATATTGGTGGCCATGTTGGTGGCCATGTTGACAGCCATGATGATGGTCATGTTGGTAGCCATGTTGGTAGCCATGTTGGTAGCCATGTTGGTAGCCATGTTGGTAGCCATGTTGGTAGCCATGTTGGTAGCCATGTTGGTAGCCATGTTGGTAGCCATGTTGGTAGCCATGTTGGTAGCCATGTTGGTAGCCATGTTGGTAGCCATGTTGGTAGCCATGTTGGTAGCCATGTTGGTAGCCATGTTGATGGCCATGATGATGGCCATGTTGGTGGCCATGTTGATAGCCATAGCTATGGTCATATTGGCAGCCATGTTGACAGCCATGATGATGACCATGTTGACCACCACGTTGGCCACGTTTCCCCCCACCCATCCCCCCAGGTTCAAGCTGAACGTGTGGGACGTTGGGGGGCAGAGCTCCCTGCGCTCCTATTGGCGCAACTACTTTGAGAGCACGGACGGGCTGGTCTGGGTGGTGGACAGCGGGGACCGGCAGCGCCTCCAGCTCTGCGCCCGCGAGCTGCGGGGGCTCCTGCGCGAGGAGGTGGGGGGGGGG
>NW_015091758.1:12737-15364 GCF_001431845.1 Calidris pugnax | reverse complement strand
GTCATAGTGGCCATGGTGATAGCCATGGGGCGGGTGGCCATGATTGTGGTCGTGGTAGCCATAGTGGTGATCATGGTGGTCAAGGTGGTGGCCACCTTGGGTATGGGGGTGGTGGCCGTGGTGGTCCTCAGGTGGCCATGGTGGGGGTCATAGTGGCCATGGTGATAGCCATGGGGGGGGGGGCCATGATTGTGGTCGTGGTAGCCATAGTGGTGATCATGGTGGTCAAGGTGATGGCCACCTTAGGCATGGGGGTGGAGGTCGTAGTGGTCGTGGTGGTGGTGGCCATGGGGGTGGTGGCCATGATGGTGGTCATGGTGGAGGCTGTGGTGGTCCTCAGGTGGCCATGGTGGGGGTCGTGGTGGTCGTGGTGGTAGCCATAGGGCTGGTGGCCATGATGGTGATCATGGTGGTCGTGGTGGTGGCCACCTTGGGCATGGGGGTGGAGGCCATGGTGGTCCTGGGGTGGGCATGGTGGTGGTTGGGGTGGCCACGGTGGTAGCCATGGGGATGGTGGCCATGGTGGTGATCATGGTGGTCATGATTGTGGCCACCTTGGGCATGGGGGTGGTGGCCATGGTGGTGATCATGGTGGTCAAGGTGGTGGCCACCTCTAGCATGGGGGTGGTGGGCATGGTGGTCCTCAGGTGGCCATGGTGGGGGTCATGGTGGCCATGGTGGTGGCCATGGGGGTGGTGGCCATGATTGTGGTGGCGGTAGCCATGGTGGTGGTCATGGTGGTGGGGACCTTAGACATAGGGGTGGAGGCTGTGGTGTCCTGGGGTGGGCATGGTGGTGGTTGGGGTGGCCACGGTGGTAGCCATGGGGACGGTGGCCATGATTGTGGTCATGGTGGCCACGGTGGTAGCCATGGGGGTGGTGGCCATGGTGGTGATCATGGTGGTCATGATTGTGGTCACCTTGGGCATGGGGGTGGTGGCCATGGTGGTCCTGGGGTGGGCATGATGGTGGTCGTGGTGGCCATGGTGGTAGCCATGGGGGTGGTGGCCATGATGGGGATCATGGTGGTCATGGTGGTGGCCACCTTGGGCATGGGGGTGGAGGCCACAGTGGTCCTGGGGTGGCCATGGGGGTCCTGGTGGTGGTAGTCGTGGTGGTTATCACGGTGGTGGCCATCTCCAGCATGGGGGTGGTGGCCGTGGTGGTCATGGTGGTGGTGGTCAAGGTGGTGGCCACCTTGGGAATGGGGGTGGAGGCCATGGTGGGCCTGGAGTGGCCATGATGGTGGTCGCGGTGGCCATGGTGGTAGCCATGGGGGTGGTGGCCATGATTGTGGCCATGGTGGTAGCCATGGGGGTGGAGGCCATGATGGTGGTCGTGGTGGCCGTGGTGGCTATGGTGGTGGCCATCATGGTCATGGTGGTGGTGGCCATGGTGGTGGTCATGGTGGTGGCCACCTTGGGCATGGGGGTGGAGACCACAGTGGTCCTGGGGTGGCCACGGGGGTCGTGGTGCTGGTGGACGTGGTGGTTGGTCGTGGTGGTGGCCATGGTGGTGGCCACCTTGGGCATGGGGGTGGAGGCTGTGGTGGTCCTAGGGTGGCCATGGTGGTGGTCGTGGGGGTAGCCATGGTCATGGTGGCCATGATGGCGGTCATGGTGGTCAAGGTGGTGGTCACCTGTAGCATGGGGGTGGTGGCCATGGTGGTGGCCATGTTGGTGACCGCGATGATGGCCACGGTGGCAGCTATGTTTGCAGCCATGATAAGGATGATGTTGATGGCCACGTTGGTAGCCATGTTGGCTACCATGACCATGGCCACGTTGGTAGCCATGTTGACAGCCATGTTGGTGGCCATGTTGGTAGCCACGTTGACAACCATGATGATGGCCATGTTGATGACCATGTTGGCAGCCATGATGATGGCCATGTTGGTGGCCGTGTTGGTGGCCGTGTTGGTGGCCATGATGGTGGTCATGTTGGTAGCCATGTTGACAGCCATGGTGGTGGCCATGTTGACGGCCATGTTGGTAGCCATGTTGACAGCCATGATGATGTCCGTGTTGGCAGCCATCTTGGTGGCCATGTTGACAGCCATGATGGTGGCCATGATGATGGTCATGTTGGCAGCCATGTTGGTAGCCGTGTTGGTGGCCATGATGATGGCCATGTTGGCGACCATGTTGACAGCCATGTTGACAGCCATGATGGTGGCCATGTTGGCGGCCATGTTGACCGCCATGATGATGGCTATGTTGACAGCCATGATGGTGGTCATATTGGTGGCCATGTTGGTGGCCATGTTGACAGCCATGATGATGGTCATGTTGGTAGCCATGTTGGTAGCCATGTTGATGGCCATGATGATGGCCATGTTGGTGGCCATGTTGATAGCCATAGCTATGGTCATATTGGCAGCCATGTTGACAGCCATGATGATGACCATGTTGACCACCACGTTGGCCACGTTTCCCCCCACCCATCCCCCCAGGTTCAAGCTGAACGTGTGGGACGTTGGGGGGCAGAGCTCCCTGCGCTCCTATTGGCGCAACTACTTTGAGAGCACGGACGGGCTGGTCTGGGTGGTGGACAGCGGGGACCGGCAGCGCCTCCAGCTCTGCGCCCGCGAGCTGCGGGGGCTCCTGCGCGAGGAGGTGGGGGGGGGG
>NW_015091758.1:11064-11546 GCF_001431845.1 Calidris pugnax | reverse complement strand
CCCCTGGTTCCCCCCAAACTCCTGCGTCTCTAAGTGGGTTTGGGGGGTTCTGGGGTCCCCCCCAGATTCTTGGGTCCCTGGGTTTGGGGGTGCTGGGGTCCCCCTGGGCTTCCTGCATCCCTGGGTGGGTTTGGGGGTGCTGGGGTCCCCCCCAGATGCCTGGGTCCCCCCAAACTCCTAGGTCCCTGGGTGGGTTTGGGGGGTCCTGGTGTCCAAACTCCTGTGTTTCTGAGTGGGTTTGGGGGTGCTGAGGACCCCCCCAGATGCCTGTCTCCCTGGATTTGGGGGTGTTGGGGTTCCCCTGGGCTTCCTACATCCCTGGGTGGGTTTGGGGGTGCTGGGGTCCCCCCCAAACCCCTGTGTCCCCCCAAATTCCTGCGTCCCCGGGTGGCTTTGGGGGGTTCTGGGGTCCCGCCAGATTCCTGTCTCCCTGCGTTCGGGGGTGTTGGGGCCTCCCCCAGCATCCTGCACCCCTGTGTTTG
>NW_015091758.1:10589-10822 GCF_001431845.1 Calidris pugnax | reverse complement strand
TGCACCCCTGTGTTTGGGGGTTCTGGGGTCCCCCTGGACTTCCTGCATTCCTGGGTGGGTTTGGGGGTGCTGGGGGCCCCCCGAACCCCTGGGTCCCCCCAAATTCTTGGTTCCCCTCAAACTCCTGCATCTCTGAGTGGCTTTGGGGGGGTCCTGGGGTCCCCCCCAGATTCCTGTCTCCCTTCGTTTGGGGGTGTTGGGGTCCCCCTGGGCTTCCTGCATCCCTGGGTGGG
>NW_015091758.1:9897-10555 GCF_001431845.1 Calidris pugnax | reverse complement strand
GTCCCCCCAAACTCCTGTGTCCCTGGGTAGGTTTGAGGGGTCCTGGGGTCCCCCCCAGATTCCTGGCTCCCTGTGTTTGGGGGTGCTGGGGTCCCCCCCAAACCCCTGTGTCCCCCCAAACTTCTGGGTCCCTGGGTGGATTTTGGGGGTCTTGGGGTCCCCTCCAAACTCCTGTGTCCCCCCAAACTTCTGGGTCCCCCCCCGGATGTCTGGGTCCCCCCCAAACTTCTGGGGTCCCTGGGTGGGTTTGGGGGTGCTGGGGTCCCCCCCGAACCCCTGTGTCTCCCCAAACGTTGGGTCCCCTCAAACTCCTGCATCTCTGGGTGGGTTTGGGGGGTCCTGGGGTCCCCCCTGAACCCCTGGGTCCCCCCGAAACCCTTGAGTCCCCCCAAACTCCTGTGTCCCTGGGTGGGTTTGGGGGTGCTGAGGACCCCCCCAGATGCCTGTCTCCCTGGATTTGGGGGTGTTGGGGTTCCCCTGGGCTTCCTACATCCCTGGGTGGGTTTGGGGGTGCTGGGGTCCCCCCCAAACCCCTGTGTCCCCCCAAATTCCTGCGTCCCCGGGTGGCTTTGGGGGGTTCTGGGGTCCCGCCAGATTCCTGTCTCCCTGCGTTCGGGGGTGTTGGGGCCTCCCCCAGCATCCTGCACCCCTGTGTTTG
>NW_015091758.1:0-2010 GCF_001431845.1 Calidris pugnax | reverse complement strand
GAACCCCCCCGGACCCGCTGGACCCCCCCGGACCCCCCCGGACCTCCCTGCCTGAGCTGGATCCGGCTCCGGGTCTGGATCCGGTTCCGGGCTTTAATCTGGTCCCAGTCCTTGCTCCGGTTCCGATTGGATCCGGTTCCGGTTCAGAATCCGGTTCCGGGTCTTGATCTGGGTCTGATCGAATCCGGATCCGGTTCTGGTCCTTAGTCCAGTTCCAGGTCTTGATCCTGCTCCGGGTCTTGATCCGGGTCTGGTCAGATCCGAATCCGGTTCTGGTCCGGAATCCGGTTCCGGGTCTTGGTCCGGGTCTGGTCAGATCCGGGTCTGGATCTGGTTCCGGGCTTTAATCCAGTCCCGGTCCCTGCTCCAGTTCCAATTGGATCTGGTTCTGGTTTGGAATCAGGCTCCGGGTCTTGATCTGGTTCTGGTAGGATCTGGTTCCGGTCCTTAGTCCGGCTCCGGGTCTTGATCCGGTTCCGGGCTTTGATCCGGGTCTGGTTGAATCCGGCTCTGGTCCAGAATCCGGTTCCGGGCTTTGATTTGGGTCTGGTTGGATCCGGATCCGGTTCTGGTCCTTAGTCCGGTTCCGGGTCTTGATCTGGTTCTGGTTGGATCCGGCTCTGGGTCTTGATCCGGTTCTGATCCGGTTCCGGGCTTTGATCCGGTTCTGGTTGGATCCGGTTCCGGTCCGGATTCTGGTTCTGGGTCTTGATCTGGGTCTGGTCGGATCCGGCTCTGGGTCTTGATCCGGTTCCGGGCTTTAATCAGGTCCCGGTCCCTGCTCCAGTTCTGATTGGATCCGGTTCCGGTTCAGAATCCGGTTCCGGGCTTTGATTTGGGTCTGGTTGGATCTGGCTCCGGGTCTTGATCCAGTTCTGATCCTGGTTCCAGGCTTTGAATTGGTTCAAGTCGAATCCGGATCTGGTTCTGGTCCTTAGTCCGGTTCCGGGTCTTGATCCGGTTCCGGTTGGATCTGGTTCCGGGTCTTGATCTGGTTCCGGGCTTTAATCCAGTCCCGGTCCCTGCTCCGGTTCTGGTTGGATCCAGTTCTGGTCCTTAGTCCGGCTCCAGGTCTTGATCCGGTTCCGGGCTTTGATCCGGTTCTGGTCGGATCCGGATCTGGTTCTGGTCTTTAGTCCGGTTCCGTGTCTTGATCCGGTTCCGGTTGGATCTGGCTCCGGGTCTTGATCCGGTTCTGGGCTTTAATCTGGTCCCTGCTCTGGTTCTGATTGGATCCGGTTCCGGTCCAGAATCTGGTTCCGGGCTTTGATCTGGTTCTGGTTGGATCCGGGTCTGGATCCGGTTCCGGGCTTTAATCTGGTCCTGGTCCCTGCTCCAGTTCCGATTGGATCCGGTTCCGGTCCAGAATCTGGTTCCGGGCTTTGATCTGGTTCTGGTTGGATCCGGGTCTGGATCCGGTTCCGGGCTTTAATCTGGTCCTGGTCCCTGCTCCAGTTCCGATTGGATCCGGTTCCGGTCCAGAATCCAGTTCCGGGCTTTGATCCAGTTCTGGTCAGATCTGGCTCCGGTTCCGGTCCTTAGTCCGGCTCTGGGTCTTGATCCGGTTCTGGTTGGATCCGGGTTCTGATCCGGTTCCAGGCTTTGATCTGGTTCTGGTTGGATCTGGCTCCGGTTCTGGTCCTTAATCCATCTCCAGGTCTTGATCCGGTTCTGGTCCCTGCTCCGATTCTGGGCTTTGATCTGGTTCTGGTTGAATCCAGCTCCGATTTGGGATCCGGTTCCGGTCCTTAATCCGGTTCTAGTCCCTGATCCGGTTCCGGGCTTTGATCCAGTTCGATCCGGTTCCGTCTGGATCCAGTTCCGATTTGGGATCCGGTTCCGGTCCTTAATCCAGTTCTGGTTGGATCCTGCTCCAGGTCTTGATCCGGTTCTGGTTCAATCCGGTTTGGCCCGATCCGGTTCCGGGCTTTGATACAGTTCGATCCGGTTCTGTCTGGATCCGATTCCGGGCTTTGCTCCAGTTCGATCCGGTTCGATCCGGATCCGGCT
>NW_015091757.1:5669-5981 GCF_001431845.1 Calidris pugnax | reverse complement strand
GAAGGGACTGGGAGCACTGGGATGGAGAATGGGAGCACTGGGAGGGGACTGGGGGACCCTTGGAGCACTGGGGAGGGACTGGGAGCATTGGGAAGTGAACTGGAGTGGGGGGAGGACGACTGGGAGCACTGGGGAGCAAACTGGGAGCAGGGGGAGGACGACTGGGAGCACTGGGAGAGACTGGGAGGGGACTGGGAGCTATAGAACCACCAGGGTGGGGGAACTGGGGGACACTGCGGCCCTAATTGGGGGGGAACTGGGCACCACTGGGATGAATGGTGGGGAGGGGAGGGTGGAAGGAGAGCTGTGGGA
>NW_015091757.1:0-1271 GCF_001431845.1 Calidris pugnax | reverse complement strand
CCCTTTTTTTTCACCCCAAACCCCCCCAAAAAAAATCTCCACTCTCTAATCTATTCCCTCAACGAGTATCGCTAACGAGCTGGGAGAAACAAACGAAGCGCCCACCTCTCCGGGATGGGTCCTTCCAGGAGATGGAGAGAGGGATGAGGTGTCTCCTCCTCTTCCTCACGCCGATTGAGGAGATTATTAATTGGTCTTAATCTGATTTCTTCTCCAATTGATAAGATTATCCATCGCTCTTCATCAGATTTAGTCTCCAATTGATGAGATTAATTGCTCTTCATCAGATTTAGTCTCTAATAAGATTATCAATAGCTCTTCATCAGATTTCTTCTCCAATTGATAAGATTATCCATCGCTCTTCGTCAGATTCAGTCTCCCATTGATGAGATTATTAATTGCTCTTCATACAATGGATGAGATTATCCATCGCTCTTCGTCAGATTCAGTCTCCAATTGATGAAATTATTAATTGCTCTTCATCAGATTTCTCCTCCAATTGATAAGATTATCAATCGCTCTGCCTCAGATCTAGTCTCCGATTGATGAGATTATTAATTGCTCTTCGTCAAATTGATAAGATTATTAATCGCTTTTCATCAGATTTCTTCTCCGATTGATGAGCTTAATTGCTCTTCATCAGATTTAGTCTCCAATTGATGAGACTATTAATTGCCTTTCATCACATTTGGTCTCCAATTGATAAGATTATTAATTGCTCTTCATCAGATTTCTTCTCCGATTGATAAGATTGATTACTCTTAATCAGATTTAGTCTCTGATTGACGAGATTATTAATCTCAGTTCATCAAATTTCTTCTCCAATTGATAAGATTATTAATTGATCTTCATTAGATTTCTTTTCCGATTAATAAGATTAATTGCTCTTCATCAGATTTTTTCTTCAATTGATTATTAAGCGCTCTTTATCAAATTTATTCTGATAAGATAATTGGATGAAGAGCAATTAATATTAATAGATAAGATTATTAATTGCTCTTCATCAAATTTCTTGTCCAATTGCTAAAATTAATCGCTCTTCATCAGATTTCTTCTCCAATTGATAAGATTATTAATTGCTCTTCATCCAGTTGATAAGATTATTAATTGCTCTTCATCAGATTTCTTCTCCAATTGATAAGATTATTAATTGATCTTCATTAGATTTCTTTTCCGATTAAGAAGATTAATTGCTCTTCATCAGATTTCTTCTCCAATTGATAAGATTATTAAGCCCTCTTATCTGATAAGATTATTAATTGCTCTTCATC
>NW_015091756.1:0-1375 GCF_001431845.1 Calidris pugnax | reverse complement strand
GCACTGGAACAGGCTGCCAAGAGAGGGTGGGGAGTCCTCTGGTCTGGAGATATTCCAAACCTGCCCGGATGTGTTCCTGGCCAGTCTGCTGTAGGTGAACTGCTTTGGCAGGGGGTTGGACTAGCTGATCTCTGAAGGTCCCTACCAATCCCTACAATTCTGTGATTCTGTAAAGGATCTTGGGTTTTTGGGGGCAGACCGAAAGAATTAGCACAGGTTGTTCAAGAAGTTTTGTGAATACAAGTAATTGACTGTGAGATAAAGTAAGCGTGGTGTTCTACCTCTAGGTAAAGCTAGAGATGTAAAGGTCAAAGTTTTTTTCCTGAAGGCTCAGACTCATAACCTGCTTATGACTCAGAAACAGAGATCAGGTTCATATTAACTCTTCTGTTTAATTACATTTCATCTCTTGAACAAGGTAAATTAAAGCTGTGAGGTTTGTTCTGATGCTGTGTAAACAATTTTTGTTCATCCAGGAACTTAATATAACACTGATGTTTTTACAAATAGTCAAAGCAAAATGGGAGATCACTACCCAGTTGACCACAAGCATGAATAGACCATGTCACTGCTAAAATGTAATGAGTTCTGGCACAAGAATACCCACCCTCCAGAGAAATCATTTAGAAAACAATTTCTCTACCCCATATGCTTTAGTGAGTGACCTGCTAGAATATTCGTTACACGTGGCCATTTCTTGAATACATCTAGTAGGAACTATTTTTGCGTTCATACCCCTTCTGGAAGATCTGGAAATGCACCACAAAGACAAGGAAATGATTTATTCTTGCCTGTTAAAAATCACTTTCCTGAATGCAAGTCTGAAAGTGATTTAAGAATATTTGATTTTTAATGGAAGCATGACATAAGTCTTTAAGCCACAGATAATGCAGGCCATCTATTAATTTGATCACAAGCTACAATGGCTGTTTATCATTGAATATATTTACAGCTTATTTCATATAATGAATTGTGGATACTCAAGGAGAAATATTCATGTTTCTCCTGGCACAACAGAAGTAGATGATCTCCAGAATGATAGCATTTATATGTGCACGTTTAAGTCTACATATACATGGCAGATTTTTTAACTTATTTTAAATTTTCATGTTCTTAGACCTACCAGTCACTTGCAGTACAAGTGAATTAATTCAGATATCCACAATACCACTATTGCATATAATCATCTTCAAGAGTATCAATGAGGTTTACCAAAATTTTAGTAACTCTAATAGATGAACACCATAGAAATATCCTTGCAAAATGTTTAACGGATACTTTATTTTCTTTGCAAATCGACAATTTGCATAGCACTAAATTCTGTTTGTTCTGTTTCCTTCATCCTGAAGCAGTGACTAGAGTCTTGGGAGTCTGG
>NW_015091755.1:0-4017 GCF_001431845.1 Calidris pugnax | reverse complement strand
TTAGGGGGTTTGGGCCACCTGGGGGGTCTTGGAGGCCACTTGGGGGTCTTGGAGGACACCTGGGGTGGCTTTGGGGATGTCCCAGCTCTGTGTGTCCCCCCTATGATCCTCATGATGGATGTCATGGAGATGATCCTGGTTGGACACCTGAGGTTCTTGGGGATACTTAGGGGGTTTGGGCCACCTGGGGGGTCTTGGAGGCCACTTGGGGGTCTTGGAGGACACCTGGGGTGGCTTTGGGGATGTCCCAGCTCTGTGTGTCCCCCCTATGATCCTCATGATGGATGTCATGGAGATGATCCTGGTTGGACACCTGAGGTTCTTGGGGACACCCAGTGGGTTTGGGCCACCTGGGGGGTATTGGGGGCCACCTGGAGGGTCTCGGGGTTGAGGGGACACTGGAGGGTCTCAGGGGACACCCAGGGTGGCTTTGGGGGTGTCCCAGCTCCGTGTGTTCCCCCCAAGATCCTCATCGTGGACATCATTGAGATGGTCCTGGTTGGTCACCTGAGGTTCTTGGTGATACTTAGGGGGTTTGGGCCACCTGGAGATCTTGGGGGCCACCTGGGGGTCTCAGGGGGTTCAGGGGCCACCCATGGTGGCTTTTGGGGTGTCCCCACTCCATGTGTCCCCCCCAAGATCCTCATCATGAACATCATTGAGATGGTCCTGGTTGGTCACCTGAGGTTCTTGGGGACATCCAGTGGGTTTGGGCTACCTGGGAGGTCTCGGGGGCTACCTGGTGGTTTCGGGGGGCCACCATAATGACCCCGTTGTGTCCCCCCCCCATCATCTGCAGATCTTCCTGTGGAGCCTGAAGGACAACGACCTGACGGGGATGGCCTTCATCGACACCCAGCTCTACATCCACCAGATGATCAGCGTCAAGAACTTCATCCTGGCGGCCGACCTCATGAAGAGCATCTCGCTGCTGCGCTACCAGGAGGAGAGCAAGACCCTCTCCCTCGTCAGCCGGGTAACTAGCCACCTCTCGGGGTAACTAGCCACCTCCCTGGGTCAACTAGCCACCCCTCCAGGTCAATTAGCCATCCCTCCTGGGTCAATTAGCCATCCCTCCTGGGTCAACTAGGCACCTCCTGGGTCAACTAGCCACCCCCCAGGTCAACTAGCCACCCTCCCAAGTCAACTAGCCACCCCCCTGGTCAACTAGCCACCCCCCCGCCTCAAGTAGCCACCCTCCCAGGTCAACTAGCCATCCTTCCCAGGTCAACTAGCCACCCTCCTGGGTCAACTAGCCACCCTTCTGGATCAAGTAGCCACCCCAATGGGTAACTAGCCACCTTCTGGGTCAACTAGCCACCTCCTGGGGCAACTAGCCACCTCCTGGGGCAACTAGGCACCCTCCCAGGTCAACTAGCCACCCTCACAGGTCAACTAGCCACCCTTCTGGGTCAAGTAGCCACCCCAGCAGGTAATTAGCCACCCCCCCAGGTCAACTAGCCACCCCCCGGGTCAACTAGCCACCTCCTGGGTCAACTAGCCACCCTTCTGGGTCAATTAGCCAACCCCCCGGGTCAACTAGCCACCCCCTCCAGGTTAAGTAGGCTGGGGGGGCACTTGGGGGGCTGGGAGGGGAGTTGGGGTGAAGTAGCCACCCCCCCGGGTGAGGTAGCCATGGGGCCGGTGGGTGGTGGCCACCCCGTGCTGAGGCCGGTGGCCGTCCCCGCAGGACGCCAAGCCGCTGGAGGTGTACAGCGTGGACTTCATGGTGGACAGCACCCAGCTGGGCTTCCTGGGTACGCTCCGGTGGCCACGGGGCTAGCGGGGGGGCGAGTGGGGCTACTAACGCTGCCGTGGGGCTGTGACACTGCCATGGGGCTACCAGGGGTGCCCCCCCTGGGGCAACTACCCCCCCCCCGGGGCAACTAGCCACCCCCCCAGGTCAACTAGCCACCCTCACAGGTCAACTAGCCACCCTTCTGGGTCAAGTAGCCACCCCAGCAGGTAATTAGCCACCCCCCCAGGTCAACTAGCCACCCCCCGGGTCAACTAGCCACCTCCTGGGTCAACTAGCCACCCTTCTGGGTCAATTAGCCAACCCCCCGGGTCAACTAGCCACCCCCTCCAGGTTAAGTAGGCTGGGGGGGCACTTGGGGGGCTGGGAGGGGAGTTGGGGTGAAGTAGCCACCCCCCCGGGTGAGGTAGCCATGGGGCCGGTGGGTGGTGGCCACCCCGGTCTGAGGCCGGTGTGGCCATCCCCGCAGGACGCCAAGCCGCTGGAGGTGTACAGCGTGGACTTCATGGTGGACAGCACCCAGCTGGGCTTCCTGGGTACGCTCCGGTGGCCACGGGGCTAGCGGGGGGGCGAGTGGGGCTACTAACGCTGCCGTGGGGCTGTGACACTGCCATGGGGCTACCAGGGGTGCCATGGGGCTACTAACACTGCCATGGGGCTACCAACACTGCCATGGGGCTACCAGGGATGTCATGGGGCTACCAGGGGCACCATGGGGCTACCATCATTGCCATGGGGCTGTAGTATTGCCATGGGGCTACCAGGGGTGCCATGGGGCTACCATCATTGCTATGGGGCTGATGGATATGGGGCTGGTGGCACTGCCATGGGGCTACCAGTTCTGCCGTGGGGCTACTGGGGGTGCCATGGGGCTACCAGGGGTGCCATGGGGCTACCATCATTGCTATGGGGCTGATGGATATGGGGCTGGTGGCACTGCCATGGGGCTACCAGTTCTGCCGTGGGGCTACTGGGGGTGCCATGGGGCTACCAGGGGTGCCATGGGGCTACCATCATTGCTATGGGGCTGATGGATATGGGGCTGGTGGCACTGCCATGGGGCTACCAGTTCTGCCGTGGGGCTACTGGGGGTGCCATGGGGCTACCAGGGGTGCCATGGGGCTACCATCATTGCTATGGGGCTGATGGATATGGGGCTGGTGGCACTGCCATGGGGCTACCAGTTCTGCCGTGGGGCTACTGGGGGTGCCATGGGGCTACCAGGGGTGCCATGGGGCTACCATCATTGCTATGGGGCTGATGGATATGGGGCTGGTGGCACTGCCATGGGGCTACCAGTTCTGCCGTGGGGCTACTGGGGGTGCCATGGGGCTACCAGGGGTGCCATGGGGCTACCATCATTGCTATGGGGCTGATGGATATGGGGCTGGTGGCACTGCCATGGGGCTACCAGTTCTGCCGTGGGGCTACTGGGGGTGCCATGGGGCTACCAGGGGTGCCATGGGGCTACCGGTTCTGCTGTGGGGCTACCAGGGTGCTATGGGGCTGGTGGCCGTGGGGCTACCAGTTCCGCCGTGGGGCTACCAGCTCTGCCCGTCCCTGTTCCTACAGTGTCCGACCGGGACCGGAACCTGCTGGTTTATATGTACCTGCCCGAGGGTGAGTCCCCACACACTGGTTATACTGGGATATACTGGGTTTACTGGGTTATACTGGGTGGGTTCAGTACCATGCCTCACCAGGCCTCACTGGGCCATACTGGGTTATACTGGGCCATACTGGGCTGGGCCGGGCCATACTAGGCCTCACTGGGCCATACTGGGCTATACTGGGTTATACTGGGCCATACTGGGTGGGTTCAGTGCCATGCCACACCAGGCCTCACTGGGCATCATTAGGCTTCTCTAGACCGCACTAGGCCTCACTGGGCCATACTGGGCTATACTGGGTTATACTGGGCCATACTGGGTGTGTTCAGTGCCAGGCTGTACTGGGCCTCACTGGGCCGTACTGGGCCATACTGGGATGTACTGGGCCATACTGGGTGGGTTCAGTGCCATATCACTCTAGGCCTCACTGGGTTGCACTAGGCCCCACTAGGCCTCACTGGGCTATACTGGGCCGTACTGGGCTGGACTGGGAGGGACTGGGAGGGACTGGGTGTCCCCGGCGCCACGTCCCGGGGGTGCTATGTCCCCCCCCGTCCCCCCCCAGCCAAGGAGAGCTTTGGGGGGCTGCGCCTGCTGCGTCGGGCCGACTTCCACGTGGGGGCCCACGTCAACACCTTCTGGCGCACGCCC
>NW_015091754.1:0-3752 GCF_001431845.1 Calidris pugnax | reverse complement strand
CCTCCAGCCACGGGGCACCTCTCAATCTCCAGGGGGTTTTTGGATCACAGTGTGAGACTGAGCAGATTCTGGAGTGCTTAAGAGAGCCAGGGTCATCTACCTGGAACAGCAAAACCACTCAAATTGGGTTTTCGGTTGTGTCAAGGGAGGAGACCAAGGAGATCGACGATGGAGGTTCATGGGTGGGAAGCTGCTTGACCAGTAAGAGTTGAGACCTGGGCAGGTAGGCGAACCAGGTCAGAGCCCCTCTAACCAAAGCCCTCTCTGCCCCTCGCTGTAGGTGCCAGTGTGACCCCCCAGGACATCTGCAGCTCCCCAGGGGATGGTGAGCACAGGGATGGGGGCAGAAAAAGGAATGGTGCAGGGGGTGGAGCTGAGAAAGGAGAGGAGTTTTGTTCCCCGGGTACAAGCCCCTGAGGAGAGATTCTTCCCCCCCTGATCTACAGCAATTTAAAGCCCCCCATCACAAACACTTGCCTGTCCCATCCCTGCATCACTGCCTGCCTTCCAGGTGACCTCCTGGCTCCTCATCTCATCCTCCACTTACTTTTTGCTCATCCTGGTGACACAGTTCTGGCTGGATGCTCCATGCTGATGGTGTCCCCTGCTACCCGAATTGTCTTCTGCAAGGATGGGCTGGAGGAGAACAGTCTGAAAGCCCAGCAGGGGCAAGTGAGCTACTTTGTGCAACTAAAAATCACCCTGAGGAGTGCAGGGACGTACACGTGTGGGTACCAGCAGAGGAATGAGAGCAACTGGGTGAGGAGCTCTGCCCTCAGTGCTCCCCGGGTCCTGCTTGTCACAGGTGAGATGTGGAACTAGGTATGGGTAAGTTCAACCCCCGGGCCCAATAAAAAAAATTTAAGTATGGGGATCTGGCACTGGGTATGGGCAGGTGCATGGGAGCATTGACAGGTGGGTATGGTTCCTCATAAAATCCAGTTGAGAGTGGGGATACTTCTGTGCCCCATGGCGTGTCGCTGGGCAGTTGGGATGCTGGGGGTCAGGATGCAGTTCAGCCCAGACTTTGCCACTGGGGCAACTCCTCCCAGTCACAGGGAGCATCCTGCTCCTCTCCTGCCCCAGCATCACGCCAAGGACACAGTGGTGGTGCCAGATCTAAGCCAGAGCCACAGCTGTGCAATGCAGGGATTGATTGATGCCCAGGACTGAGAGATGGTGGGTGAGGGGGTCACCACAGGTGCTTGGTCTGTGCAGTCCCTGAGAGAGCTGGAGACTCTCACTCTTTCCCTTTCTCCTCCCAGGCAGCGGGTCCAGCTCCTCAGAGGGGGTTTGGTTAGATGACAGCTGCCATCCCCACCAGAAAGTGAATTTTCATTTCCATTGAGCACAATAAAAATGACAAAGCTCTGCCTCTTCCCCCTCCCCACACACGAGTCCCACCAGACGTGACTCTGCCAAGGCCCCAGGCCCCGCTCCCAAAGCCTGGCAGCCCCAGCCCCGTCGCCCACACGGGCCCAGCTCCCACTCACCCAACAGCAGCAAGGCGACGGTGGGGAGATGGGCCATGGGCGCCCAACTGCCCGCACCCGACGGCCCCTTCCCCATCCCTGGCTGGCCGGAGCTGGCAGGCTCTGCTTTCGCAGCAGCTGAGGCAGCGCCACAAGAGGTGTCCGCTCTGGGCGTTGCTGCGCCTGGGAACAACCCACGGGTGGCCGCAGGCGCTTCCCCACACAGAGGAGACACCAAGTCTCTTGGCGGTCCTCTGCTGAGCCCTGCGCATCCTCTGGGGCTTTTCTTCCTGCCTCTCCTGGCTCCTTCTGGTGGCTGAGTGTCCTGAGCTCCTCTTTGGCCATGGGATGTGAGGGGCTCTCAACAAGCAGCCTCTTCTGCTCTTTGTGCCTTGGAACGAGCCAGATCTGGGACCACTTTCCCCATGGGTCCTCTCCCACCCAGCTCCAAATCTCTCAAGGAGGGTTTTTTGCAGGTGGAGCCATTGGAGAGCAGGCGTGATGGCCAGTTGAAGTTGGTAGAGTAGGACTCTGTTGGAAGCCTGTCTCTCTGCATGGAGAATGGAGGGATTTAGGCACTAGGAGTGGCTGTCTTCATCCAGGTGGTGAACAGCAGCATCTGAGAAGTCACAATGAATTGTGATGTACCAGGCTCAGAGGTGACCATTGGAAAAGGGTCATGTGTGTCTGCCCTGGAGAAGAGAAATGGAAATTTGGGAGCCACCTTGGAATTGAGATGCATCAGGAAGGAAATACCAGGCAGAAACATGACTGCAGGAGGATGTTCATGACTGTTCCAGGGATCTGCAGCATCCCAGGCTCTCAGGACTGCCTCAGAGAGAACAGTGGATCCCACCATGCAGTATGAGCTCAGCTCAGCACCATCTCAGCTCAGCCCAGGCACTGCTCCTGGCTGCAGCTGCTGGGCCTCGGGTGACCTGGCTCTAAAAAAAGCCCTCCCTGTCCCACAGCAGCTCTCTCAGCAGCGAGGTAGTGGCCTCCTGCTCGCTCTGCAGCCTCACAAGGCGACCACGCGACCGCTTGGCCAGACCACTCCTCTGTGCGCGCAGCAGGGGCTCTGCTCTGGAGAAAGGACATTTCCCTCCCGCTCCCCAACATCAACCCAACCCCTCCTTCACCAAGAGCCGTGTCCCCCCCAGGCTTTGCTGGCCTTGAGCTGGCCTTGGAGCAGAACTCAAACCAGCAGCAGCAGCTGCAAATCTCCAAGGCAGGGGCCACAAATCCTGTGGGGAGGGCAGGGGCTGGAGGGCTGGGAACTGGACCAGCTCTTCCCATGGCCATCACCCCAGCTGGCTCTGGGCCCCACTGGGTCATCAAGAAGACAGGCTGCATCTCTCCCCCCTCAGGGAAAGGAATTTTCAGCAGAGCCTGGGAGGCTCTGGAGTGCCAGCTCCAAAATCAGGTGGGGATGGGAGATGTGACCTCCTCCCAACTTGTCCCCAAGGAGCTTTGTCCTCATTCACAAATGCCCCATCCCTGACGGGGAGGGCAGTCCAGCCAAAGCACGCACCCCCCTGCCAGGCAGGGCAAGGCTTGATGGGGTCAACAGCCTCCTCTGCAGAGAGGGATGGAGCCAGAGGAGAACCAATGGCAGCTCAGGTGCCTGCACCCCACCAGGTCCCACCTGCCCAGCTCAGCCCCAGGCACCAACCAGCCCCCAAACCCTCCACCAGGGACACCCCCCTCCAAGCACCACCAGAGCACAGGGCCTTGCAAGTTGCATTGCTAAACCCCCCCAAGCCCGCAGATGCTGCAGGTGCCTGACTCACCAGCAAACCCCACCGGGATGCTATTGCTACAAGACACACAAGCCCTGCCCTTTCTTCAGTCGTTTTACTGCATTAGAAAAGAAAAAAAAAATCAATCTTTGTGGTAGGAAACCAGCCCTCCCTTCATAATGCAGCGTTTGAGGGGGCGGCTCTGCTCCCCTCAAACACCCTCTCTTGAACCAGCTTGGGTGCATCGGGGGAAAATCATCTTTCAAAGGGTTCTGCCTTAGTGGTGTTTGCATTTTTCCTTCAACTCTCTGAAAGTTCCCAGGTTGTCTGTGCTCTGGAATTCACTGTAGCTGTTTTTCTGCTGTTTACAGCTTTTCACTTTCATTTTCTCCCCAATTTTCCAGAGCTTCCTCATGGCTAGAGGAGATGCAGACTGCTGGAGAAGCTCTGGTCACCCCATGGTCTCCCCAACATCAAGCCTAAGCCCTCCCAAGTCCTGATCTACCCTTGGTTTACCAGAGCAGAGAACCATCCCAGAGCA
>NW_015091753.1:15027-15536 GCF_001431845.1 Calidris pugnax | reverse complement strand
AAAGAGAGATTTTACCCCAAAACGGTGCCTCACCGTAGCCTTGCCCTGGGTGGGAAAAGGGGAGGAAAGTGACCCAAAATGAACCAAAAATGGAAGGATTTCACCCCGAAAAGCGCGTCTCCCACCAAAGCCCTGCCCAGGGGGTGGGGAATGGGGAGGAAACGGAGAGGGAACAGACCCAAAAAAGGGGGATTTTGCCCCAAAACTCACTTTAGCCTGACCCGGGGTGGGAAAAGGGGAGGAAACGGCCCCAAAGTGACCCGAAAAAGGGGGATTTCACCCCAAAACCAGTGTCTGACTGTGACCCTGCCCACGGGGGAGGAAAGGGGGAGGAAATGGGAGGAAACAGCCCAAAGTGACCCCAAAAAGGGGGGATTTCACCCCAAAATGGTGTCTGTGACCCTGCCTGGGGTGGAAAAAGGGGGAGGAAACGGGGAGGAAACGGGGAGGAAACGGGGAGGAAACGGGGAGGAAACGGGGAGGAAACGGGGAGGAAACGGGGAGGAAAC
>NW_015091753.1:14455-14753 GCF_001431845.1 Calidris pugnax | reverse complement strand
CGGGGAAGTGGGGAGGAAATGGGGGGGGAAAAATGGGGAGGGAACGACCCAAAGTGACCCAAAAAAGGGGGATTTCACCCCAAAAAACTGGTGTCTGACTGTGACCCTGCCTGGGGAGGAAACAGGGGGGAAAATAGGGGGAACTGGGGGAGGAAACGGGGGGGGGGAAATGGGGAGGAAATGGGGAAGAAATGGCCCAAAGTGACCCAAAAAAGGGGGATTTCACCCCAAAATGGACCCTGCCTGGGGTGGAAACGACCCAAAATGACCCAAAAAAGGGGGCTTTCACCCCAAAATG
>NW_015091753.1:12141-13608 GCF_001431845.1 Calidris pugnax | reverse complement strand
TGCCCTCGGTAATTAATTGGGGGGGGGGGATATGGAGGGGGGGGAAGGGGGGAGGCACCTTTCATCTCCAGCATGACGCAGTCGGGCACGTCCTCGCCCTCGGCCTCGCGGCGCAGCCCCAGGCGCCGGCCCCACTCCTCCTCCCCCGGCACCAGCACCACGGCGCGGCGCTGGAAACCATGGAACGGGGCCAGCTTCCGCCGCTGCCCCGACCCGTACACGTTGCACTGGGGGGGGGGGAGAGAGAAATTGGGGGGAATTAGAGACATTTAGGGAAAAAATAACAAATTTGGGGAGAAAATATGGAAATTTGGGAAGAAACAGGCAAAATTTGGGAGGAAAAATGGAAATTTTAGGGGAAATTAACAAATTTTGGGAGGAAAAATGGAAATTTTAGGGGAAATTAACAAATTTTGAGAGGAATATATGGAATTTGGGGAAGAAACGGGCAAAATTTGGGAGGAAAAATGGAAATTTTAGGGGAAATTAACAAATTTTGGGAGGAATATATGGAATTTGGGGAAGAAACGGGCAAAATTTGGGAGGAAAAATGGAAATTTTAGGGGAAATTAACAAATTTTGAGAGGAATATATGGAATTTTGGGAGGAAACAGGAAAAAATTTGGGAGAAGAGATGAATTTGGGGAGGAAACAGGAAAAAATTTGGGGAGGAAACTGGAAAAAATTTGGGGAGGAAACTGGAAAAAATTTGGGGAGGAAACTGGAAAAAATTTGGGGAGGAAACTGGAAAAAATTTGGGGAGGAAACTGGAAAAAATTTGGGGAGGAAACTGGAAAAAATTTGGGGAGGAAACTGGAAAAAATTTGGGGAGGAAACTGGAAAAAATTTGGGGAGGAAACTGGAAAAAATTTGGGGAGGAAACTGGAAAAAATTTGGGGAGGAAACTAAGAAAATGTAGAGGAAATACAGAATTTTGGGAGGAAATATGGAAATTTCTACAGAAACGTGTACGGGTCGGGGCAGAATAGAGACATTTAGGCTTCCGCCGCTGCCCCGACCCGTACACGTTGCACTGGGGGGAAACACAGGGAATTAGGGCAAAATACACAAATTTAGGCTTCCGCCGCTGCCCCGACCCGTACACGTTGCACTGGGGGGGGGAAATAGGGAAATTGGGGGGAATTAGAGACATTTAGGGAAAAATACGGAAATTGGGGAAGAAATTAACAAATTTGGGGAGGAAATGTGGAAATTTGGGAGGAAATGGGCAAAATTTGGGAAGAAAAATGGAAATTTTAGGGGAAATTAACAAATTTTGAGATGAAATATGGAATTTTGGGAGGAAACAGGAAAAAATTTGGGGGGGAAACTAAAAAATTTGGGGGGGAAACTGGCGAAATGTGGGAGGAAATGAACAAATTTTGGGAGGAAATTAAGAAAATGTAGAGGAAATACAGAATTTTGGGAGGAAATATGGAAATTTGGGAGGAAATATGGAAATTTCTA
>NW_015091753.1:9883-12131 GCF_001431845.1 Calidris pugnax | reverse complement strand
GAGAGAGAAATTGGGGGGAAATAGAGAAATTTAGGGAAAAATACAGAAATTGGGGAAGAAATTAACAAATTTGGGGAGGAAATAGGGAAATTTGGGGGGAAACGACCAAAATTTGGAAGGAAATAGGGAAATTTGGGGGGAAACGACCAAAATTTGGGAGGAAACAGGCAAAATTTGGGAGGAAACAGGCAAAATTTGGGAGGAAACAGGCAAAATTTGGGAGGAAACAGGCAAAATTTGGGAGGAAACAGGCAAAATTTGGGAGGAAACAGGCAAAATTTGGGAGGAAACACAGAAGTTTAGGGAAAAGATATGGAAATTCAGGAGAAAATGACCAAATTTTGGGAGGAAATATGGAAAATTAGGAGGACATTCAGGAATTTTGGGAGGACATTCAGGAATTTTGGGAGGACACGGGCAATATTTGGGAAAAGATATGAAAATTTGGGAGGAAATTAACAAGTTTTGGGAGGAAATATGGAAATGTGGGAGGAAATGGGCAAAATTTGGGGAGGAAACAGGCAAAATTTGGGGGAAATTAACAGATTATGGGAGGAAAATATGGAATTTTAGGAGGAAACGGGCAAAATTTGGGAGAAAAAAATGGAAAATTTGGGGGAAAGTAACAAATTTTGGGAGGAAACGGGAAAAAATTTGGGAGGAAACGGGAAAAAATTTGGGAGGAAACGGGAAAAAATTTGGGAGGAAACGGGAAAAAATTTGGGAGGAAACGGGAAAAAATTTGGGAGGAAATATGGAAATTTGGGACAAAACGGACAAAATTTGGGAAAAAATACAGAAATTTTTGGAGGAAACGGGCAAAATTTGGGAGGAAATGGGCAAAATTTGTGGGAGGATTTGGGGCGATTGAAGGTGTTTAGGTGGGAGTTTTGGGTCCGTTTTGTGTGGTTTTGGGTCCTCTCTGTCTCGGGGTGGATTTTGGGGGGGTTTGGGGTTTTTTGGGGGGGTCACCTGGTCGAGGATGAAGTTCCTCTATTTTGGGGGGATTTTAGGCTGTTTCAGGGGTGGATTTTGGGGCGAGTTGGGGTGGTTTTGGGTCAGCTGGTCCAGGATGAAGTTCCTCTATTTTGGGGGGATTTTAGGCTGTTTCAGGGGTGGATTTTGGGGCGAGTTGGGGTGGTTTTGGGTCAGCTGGTCCAGGATGAAGTTCCTCTATTTTAGGGGGATATTTGGGGGGGTTGACGTGGGTTTTTTGGGGTGATTTGGGGTGGTTTTGGGTCACTTGGTGGAGCATGAAGTTCCTCTGCTTTGGGTGGATTTTGGGGCGATTTTAGGTGTTTCGGGGGTGGATTTTGGGGCGAGTTGGGGTGGTTTTGGGTCACTTGGTGGAGCATGAAGTTCTTCTGCTTTGGGTGGATTTTGAGGCGATTTCAGATGTTTCAGGGGGTGGATTTTGGGGTGATTTGGGGTGGTTTTGGGTCACTTGGTGAAGGACTAAGTTCCTCTGTTTTGGGTGGATTTTGGGGTAATTTTGGGTGTTTCGGGGGTGGATTTTGGGGCGAGTTGGGGTGGTTTTGGGTCACTTGGTGGAGCATGAAGTTCTTCTGCTTTGGGTGGATTTTGAGGCGATTTCAGGTGTTTCGGGGGTGGATTTTGGGGCGATTTGTGGTGTTTTTGGGTCACCTGGTCCAGGATGAAGTTCCTCTATTTTGGGGGGATTTTAAGTGTTTTGGGGGTGGATTTTGGGGCGATTTGGGGTGGTTTTGGGTCACCCGGTTGGGAATTTCCTCTATTTGGGGGAGGATTTGGGGCGATTGAGGGCATTTAGGTGGGAGTTTTGGGTCCGTTTTGGGTGGTTTTGGGTCCTCCTGTCTCGGGGTGGATTTTGGGTGGATTTAGGGGTGTTTTGGGGGCGTCACCTGGTCGAGGATGAAGTTGCGGCGTGCGCGGGGCGCGATCTGCACCAGTTTGCTCAGACACTGGGCCGCCTCCTGCACCAGCGCGTCCCGGCTCCGCGCGTCCAGCTCCGGCTCCTCGGGGCCTCCCGGCTGCGGGGGGGGGACACGGGGGGGTCAGCACCCAGAGAGGGACCCCAAAATACACCCCCCCACACCCCAAAATTACCCCGTATCGTCCCCCGGGTCCTAAATCCCCCCCAGGGACCCCAAAACCTACATGGGACCCCCCAAAATGCCCAAATTCCAACCCCACTGGATCCTAAATCGCCCCCCAGGAACCCCAAAATCCCCCCAAAACACACCCAGGATCCCCCAAAATCCCCCCAAAA
>NW_015091753.1:5615-7420 GCF_001431845.1 Calidris pugnax | reverse complement strand
GGGACCCCAGAACTGACCCTCATCTGCCGCAGGACGCTCTCTGTCCCCAGGATGTTGTATCTCTTCTCCCGCTGCTCCCGGCTCAGCTCCCGCGCCCAGTGCGTCTTCCCCGCGCCCGGCAGCCCCACCATCAGCAGCACCTGGGGGGAAACCAGTTTGGGGGGGGGGAAACCAGTTTAGGGGGGCAGAAACCAGTTTAGGGGGGACAAAAAAACAGCTTGGGGGGAGGAAACCCCAGTTTCAGGGCACAAAACCCCACTTTGGGGGCAAAAAGAGCCACTTTGGGGGCAGAATCCCCAGTTTCAGGGCAGAACCCCCCAGTTATGGGGCTAAAAGAGCCACTTTGGGGGCAGAACCCCCAGTTTCATGGCAGAAACACCCACTTTGGGGGCAGAAACCCCAGTTATGGGGCTAAAAGAGCCACCTTGGGGGCAGAACCCCCAGTTCCATAGCAGAAAACCCAACTTTGGGGACAGAAAGACCCACTTTGGGGGCAGAACCCCCCAGTTTCAGGGCAGAAAACCCCAGTTTCAGGGCAAAGAGACCCACATTGAGGGTAGAAACCCCAGTTTGGGGGCAAAAAGACCCCGTTTGGGGGCAGAACCCCCCGTTTCAGTGCAGAAAACCCCATTTTGGGAGCAAAAAGACCCACTTCGGGGGCAGAACCCCCAGTTTTAAGGCAGAAAACCCCAGTTAGGCGGCAGAACCCCCACTTTGGGGTGAGGAAACCCAAGTTTGGGGGCAAAAAGACCCACTTTGGGGGCAGAACCCCCAGTTCCATGGCAGAAAACCCCAATTTCAGGGCAGAAAGACCCACATTGAAGGTAGAAACCCCAGTTTGGGGGCAAAAAGATCCAGTTTGGGGACAGAAAGACCCATTTTGGGGGCAGAACCCCCCAGCTATGTGGAAAAAAGACCCACTTTGGGGGCAGAACCCCCAGTTTCAGTGCAGAAAACCCCATTTTGGGAGCAAAAAGACCCACTTTGGGGGCAGAACCCCCCAGTTCCATGGCAGGAAACCCAAGTTTGGGGGCAGAACACCCAGTTTCGAGGCACAAAACCCCACTCTGGGGGCAAAAAGACCCATTTTGGAGGCAGAACCCCCAGTTTCAGGACAGAAAACCCCACATTGAGGGTAGAAACCCCAGTTTGGGGGCAAAAAGACCCCGTTTGGGGGCAGAACCCCCAGTTTCAAGGCACAAAACCCCACTTTGGGGGCAGAACCCCCAGTTTCAGGGCACAAAACCCCATTTTGGGAGCAAAAAGACCCACATTGAGGGTAGAACCCCCAGTTTCAGGGCAGAAAGACCCACTTTGGGGGCAGAACCCCCAGTTTCATGGCAGAAAGACCCACTTTGGGGGCAGAAAGACCCAGTTTATAGTGAGAACACCCCCACTTTGAGGGCAGAAACCCCAGTTATAGGGCTGCAAGACCCACTTTGAGGGCAGAAACCCCAGTTATGGGGCTAAAACACCCACTCTGGGGGCAGAACCCCCAGTTTGGGGGCAAAAAGACCCAGTTAGGGGGCAGGGCAGTGTCTCACCTCGCACTCCTAAAACCCCATTTTGGGAGCAAAAAGACCCACATTGAGGGTAGAACCCCCAGTTTCAGGGCAGAAAGACCCACTTTGGGGGCAGAACCCCCAGTTTCATGGCAGAAAGACCCACTTTGGGGGCAGAAAGACCCAGTTTATAGTGAGAACACCCCCACTTTGAGGGCAGAAACCCCAGTTATAGGGCTGCAAGACCCACTTTGAGGGAAGAAACCCCAGTTATGGGGCTAAAACCCCCACTCTGGGGGCAGA
>NW_015091753.1:0-1920 GCF_001431845.1 Calidris pugnax | reverse complement strand
GGTCAGTTTTGGGGGATGGCAGGTTTGGGGGGAGGCAGGGGTGGGTTTTGGGGCGCGGGGGGGTCACCTTGGCCTCGAAGCAGACTTTTCCGCGGGTGACGCCGTGGGTGCCGCGGGCGCCGGCCCAGAGGGAGGGGAAGCGCTGGGAGAAGAGGGGCTGCCCCCCATAACGGTCCTTGGTGGGGCGGAACTGCAGGTCCGAGGTGTCTGAGCGGGGAAAAAACACCCAGAAACGGTCAAAATTAACTTAAATTAATTAAACGTCAAATATAAGGGGAGGGAGGGAGAAAAACGACACTAAAAGGGCTTTTCCCGCCTTAAAAACACCCCAGAACGCCCCAAATCGCCCTAAAAATAATCAGAATTAAATCAATTTAATAATTTCTAAAGTTAAAGAATATCCCAAAATCACCCCAAAATAAATATAATTATATAAACTATATATTTTTAAGGGTTAAAAAGACTCTACCCAAAATCGCCCCAAAATAAATATAATTAAATGAATTAAACGTTAAAAATCAAAGTTTGCGCCCCAAAAAAAAGACATTGGAACCATCAAGAGGACTTTTCTAGGGTTAAAAAAAACCCCAAGATGCCCCAAATCGCCCCAAAATAAATATAATTAAATAAACTATATGTTTTTTAGGCTTAAAAAGACCCTAGAATGCCCAGAATTGCCCCCAAATAACAGGAATTGTATCAATTAAATACGTTCTAGGATTAAAAAAAGACCCAAGGTGCCCAAAATCGCCCCAAAATAAATATAATTAAATGAACTAAATGGTAAAAATCAAGGTTTGTGCCCAAAAAATGACACTGGAAGCATCAATAGGGCTTTTCTAGGGTTAAAAAGACCCCAAAATGCCCCAAATGTCCCTAAAATAGTCAGAATCAAATACATTTATGAATTTCTAGAGTTAAAAGAGACACCAAAAATAGCCCCAAAATAATCAGAATTAAACCAATAATTTCTAGGATTAGAAAAACACTGAAATGCTTAAAATTGCCCCCAAAGAATCACAATTAAATCTATTTAACAATTTCTAAGGTTAAAAAACTCCTAAATCTATCAGCCTAAAATAATAAGAATTATATAGATTTTATCTAAAACATAAGGGTTTGAGCCCCAAAAAATGAGGCTAGAACCATCAAAAGGGCTTTTCTGGGATTAAAAAGACCCCAAAAATGCACAAAATAGCCCTAAAATAATCTGAATTAAATCATTTTAGTATTTTCTAGGGTTAGAAAAGACCCCAAAATGTCCAGTATCACCCCAAAATAATCAGAATTAAATTGATCTAATAATTTCTAAGGTTTAAAAACACCCCAAAATCGCCCAAAAATAATCAGAATTAAATCAATTAATTATTTTCTAGGGCTATAAAACCCCCAAAACGCCCCAAATTACCCTAAAATAATAAAAATTAAATGCATTTAATAATTCCTGAAGTTAAAAAAGATCTAAAAACGCCCCAAATAAATTTAGTTAAATTAATTAAATATTTTCTAGGCTTAGAAAAAAAACCCCAAAACGGCCCAAATCACCCTAAAATAATCACGTTAAAATCAATTAAATATCTTTTTAAAAGTGAAAAAGACCTTAAAATGCCCAGAATTGCCCCCAAATAAACATAATTGAGTAAATTAAATATAAATAAAATCAAAATTGAGCCCAGAAAAATGCCATTAAATCCCATTTTTGGGGGGTTAAACCCCCCTAAAAAAGCCCTAAAATAAATATAAATAATACTAATTTTTTTTTGTGGTCTCTAAAGTCCCAAAAGCCCCTGAAATCGCCCCAAAAGCCCCCGGGGGGTGTCCCCCCCCCCACCTACAGGTGTCCAAGATGACGAGGGTCTCGTCCTCCTCCCCCTCCCGCGGCTCCTCCTCCGGCGGCGGCGGCGACTTGGAGCTGGAAAA
>NW_015091752.1:12566-12893 GCF_001431845.1 Calidris pugnax | reverse complement strand
TCCACTTTTGGGCTTGGAGTCCTCTCTGGAGACCTCACCCCAACCCTACCCTCTTCCAGGAACATCGAGGGGATGGTTCTGGGGGGACAAGAGCCTGTTCCCCCCCCTCCCCCCCACGTCACGGGCACTTTGGGAGGAGGAGGAGGGAGGAGAGGAACGTTTTGGGCACAGAGTCCCATTTTTGGTGAGTAGAAGGTGGTTGAACACCCACCTCGTCCCCTTGCTCCATCCTGGACCCCCAGAAGACCTTTAGGACCTCTTCCCCCTCCCATTCACGGGGGTCCCCGTCACCCACGGTTTGGGGGGGACAGGGGGGGGCAGGGCTGC
>NW_015091752.1:5008-6554 GCF_001431845.1 Calidris pugnax | reverse complement strand
TAAACCTCTTTCTCCTCATCCTACGGCTCCGCTCCCCCCAAAACACCATCCCTGGAGGGAGGGATCTAGAAGCTGGTGCTGAGGGACACGGGGCAGTGGTGGGTTGGTCAATGTTGGGTTGGTCAATGTTGGGTTGATGGTTGGGCTTGATGACCTTCAAGGTCTCTTCCAACCCAGGGAAGTGGTGGAATCACCAGAGAATGTTCTGGGTTGGAAGGGACCTTCAAGATGATCATCCAAGATCATCCAAGATCAACCACGTCTCACCTCAATCTCCTCATTTTTGGTCTAAACCTCTTTCTCCTCATCCTACGGCTCCGCTCCCCCCAAAACACCATCCCTGGAGGGAGGGATCTAGAAGCTGGTGCTGAGGGACACGGGGCAGTGGTGGGTTGGTCAATGTTGGGTTGGTCAATGTTGGGTTGGTCAATGTTGGGTTGATGGTTGGCCTTGATGACCTTCAAGGTCTCTTCCAACCCAGAGAACTGGTGGAATCACCAGAGAATCGTAAAATATTTTGGGTTGGAAGGGACCTTCAAGCTCATCCAGTTCCATCCCTTCTAATGGAGGGACATCTTCAAGGAGATCAGGTTGCCCAAAGCTCCATCCAACTTGGCCTTGAACCCCCTCCAGGGATGGGGCAACCACAGCTTCTCTGGGCGACCTGTTCCAGGCTCTCACCACCCTCAGTTGGTCAATGTTGGGTTGATGGTTGGGCTTGATGACCTTCAAGGTCTCTTCCGACCCAGGGAAGTGGTGGAATCACCAGAGAACGTTCTGGGTTGGAAGGGACCTTCAAGATCATCCAGATCATCCAAGATCAACCCTTCTAATTTCCTCCCCAGATCCCACCTCAATCTCCTCATTTTTGGGTTAAACCTCTTTCTCCTCATCCTACGGCTCCGCTCCCCCCAAAACACCATCCCTGGAGGGAGGGATCTAGAAGCTGGTGCTGAGGGACACGGGGCAGTGGTGGGTTGGTCAATGTTGGGTTGGTCAATGTTGGGTTGGTCAATGTTGGGTTGATGGTTGGCCTTGATGACCTTCAAGGTCTCTTCCAACCCAGAGAAGTGGTGGAATCACCAGAGAATCGTAAAAAATTTTGGGTTGGAAGGGACCTTCAAGCTCATCCAGTTCCATCCCTTCTAATGGCAGGGACATCTTCAAGGAGACCAGGTCACCCAAAGCTCCATCCAACCTTGACCTTGAACCCCCTCCAGGGTCTCACCACCCTCAGGGGGAGCAATTTCCTCCCCAAATCCCACCTCAATCTCCTCATTTTTGGGTTAAAACTCTTCCTCCTCATCCTACGGGAGGGGTTTTTTTTGGGGGGGGGAAGGGGGGGTGTGTGTGCAAGGATGGAGGGGCTGTGTGCACTTGTGAGTGTGTGTGTAAGGGGGGGCGAGGGCACAAGCATGTGTGCAAGGGGGGATATGTGTGAGTGCAAGGGGTGTGTGTGCAAGGATGTGGAGGGGACCTGTGTGCACTTGTGTGTGGGAGTGTGGGTGCAAGGGGGGGGAAGTGTGTGTGCAAGGGGTGTGTGGGC
>NW_015091752.1:3628-4953 GCF_001431845.1 Calidris pugnax | reverse complement strand
TGGGGGGGGTGTGTGGGAGGGTGGGGGGGGGCTGTGTGCACTTGTGTGCCTGTGAGTGTGTGTGCAAGGGGGTGGAAGTGTGTGTGCAAGGGGTGTGTGTGCAAGAGGCACGTGTGTAAGGATGTGGGGGGGTCTGCGTGCATCTGTGTGTGTGAGTGTGTGTGTGCAAGTGGGGCAAGATGTGGAGGGGACCTGTGTGCACTTGTGTGTGTGCAAGGGGTGTGTGTGCAAGGATGGGGGGCCTGTGTGCACTTGTGTGTGCAAGGGGGGGAAGAGCACAAGCACGTGTGCAAGGGTGGGACGTGTGTGTGTGCACGGGGTGTGTGCAAGGATGTGTGTGGGGGGTGTGCACTTGTGTGTGTGAGTGAGTGTGTGTAAGCTCATCCAGTTCCATCCCTTCTAATGGAGGGACATCTTCAAGGAGATCAGGTTGCCCAAAGCTCCATCCAACTGTGTGTGCAAGGGGCGTGTGTGCAAGGGGTACATGTGCCAGTATGTGTGTGTGTAAGCGTGCACGTGTGTGTGTAAGCGTGCACGTGTGTGTGTAAGCGTGCACGTGTGTGCAGGTGGGGGGACAAGGGCACAAGCGTGTGCGCAAGGGGCACGTGTGCAAGGACTTCGTGCAAGTGTGTATGTGCAAACGGGGGTCAAGTGTGTGTGTGCAAGGGGGGGGCAAGGTCACAAGCGTGTGTGTAAGGAACACACACGTGTGCATGTGGGAAGGACACGTGTGTGCAAGGGTGTGTGTGTGTGTGCAAGGGACACGTGCACAAGCACACGTGTGCGTGTGGGGTGTGTGTGTGCACGTGGACACGTGTGGGTGCAAGGGCCACGTGTGTGAGTGCGAGGGCTTGTGTGTGTGTGCAGGGCTGAGTGTGCATGAGTGTGCAAGGGCCAGGTGCACAGGGATGTGTCTGCGTGTGTGTGTACGTGTGTGCAAGGGGATGCGTGTGTGTAAGGGCACACGTGTGCGTGTGCAAGGGAAGGGGGTGTGTGAGGGCTGTGTGCGAGTGTGAGGGCACACGTGTGTGCATGGGGACGTGTGCACGACCGGGCACAAGCGCGTGTGGGTGCACAGGAAAGCAAGTGTGCACACAGCTTGTCTTGCACAAGCGTGACACTCCGTGCACACTCGCTATCACCGTGCACCCGCACGCGTGTGCAAAGCCACGCACACGCCTTGCACGAGGGCCCGGCGCCAGCCCCGCACGGCCCGTGTGCACGCACAATCAGTGCACGCGCGTGTGAGCGCTGCCCACCCGCCGGCCGTGCACACGCACAATCAGTGCACACGCGCGAGGGGGCCCCGTGCAAGGCCTGTGATC
>NW_015091752.1:0-3471 GCF_001431845.1 Calidris pugnax | reverse complement strand
GGGGGGAGGCCCCTTGGGGGGGGAGGTCACACCCCGTTGCACACTCGTGTGCTGGTGAACCCCCCGGTGCATCTCCCGTCGCACACGCGTGGCCCGTCGCACACGTATGTCCCATTGCACACGCGTGGCCCCTTGCACGCCCGTGTCCTGGTGCACATTCAGATGCCGCTGTGGGTCCCTGGCCCCTTGCACGTCCCGTGGCCGATGCCCTTGCACACTCGGGGCCCATTGCACGCCCCCGGCCCATCGCACGTCCCGTCGTCACCGATGCCGTTGCACACTCGTGGCCCGTTGCACACCCATGTCCTGTTGTGGGTGGTGTTGAACGCTCATGTCCTATTGCACGTGTAGGTCCCGTTGCACGCCCGTGTCCCGTTGCACGCCCGTGGCCCGTTGCAGATGGTGTTGCACGCCCATGTCCCGTTGCACGCCCAGGTTCCGTTGCACGTCTAGGTCCTGTCACACACTTGTGTCCCGTCGCACACTCGTGTCTCCTTGCATCTATAGATCCCATTGCACGCTCGTGTCCCGTTGCACGCTCATGTCCCGTTGCACACTCATGTCCCATCGCATCTATAGGTCCCGTTGCACGTCGAGATCCCCTCACACGCTTGTGTCCCGTCGCACACTCAAGTCCCCTTGCACACTCAAGTCCCGTGGCACATAGAGGTCCCATTGCACGTCTAGGTCCCAGCACGCGCTCGTGTCCCGTCGCACACCCGTGTCTCGTTGCAGATGGCGTTGCACACTCATGCCCCATCGCACACTCATGCCCCGTCGCACACTCATGTCCCGTCGCACACTCATATCCCCTTGCACACTCAAGTCCCGTGGCACATAGAGGTCCCATTGCACGTCTAGGTCCCAGCACGCGCTCGTGTCCCGTCGCACACCCGTGTCTCGTTGCAGATGGCGTTGCACACTCATGCCCCATCGCACACTCATGCCCCGTCGCACACTCATGTCCCGTCGCACACTCATATCCCCTTGCACACTCAAGTCCCGTGGCACATAGAGGTCCCATTGCATGTTGAGGTCCCGTCACGCGCTCGTGTCCCGTCGCACACCCATATCCTGACACAGATGATGTTGCACACTCATGTCCCGATGCCCCCTCACCTCCCATTGCACACTCATGTCCCCTTGCACCCTCAAACCCCCTTGCACACTCAAATAGAGGTCCCATGGCACGTCTAAGTCCCCTCACGCGCTCGTGTCCCGTCGCACACCCACACCCTGACACCGACGGCCTTGCACACTCACCTCCCATCACCCCTCCCTTCTCCTCCTCCTCCTCCTCCTCTCCCTCCTCCTCCTCCTTCCTCCCTTTTTCTCCCCTTTCCTCCTCCTCCTCCTCCTCCTCCACATCCTTGTTGGTGAACCAGGGTGGGGGGGGGGGTGGGCGCCGAGGGGGTGGGGGGGGGGGGTGTGTGTGCAAGGGTGTGTGTGTGCAAGGGGTGTGTGTGCAAGGATGTGGAGGGGCTCTGTGTGTACTTGTGTGTGCAAGTGAGTGTGTGTGCAAGGGGGGTAAGTGTGTGTGCAAGGGGTGTGTGTGCAAGGATGTGGAGGGGCTCTGTGTGTACTTGTGTGTGCAAGTGAGTGTGTGTGCAAGGGGGGTAAGTGTGTGTGCAAGGGGTGTGTGTGCAAGGATGTGGGGGGCTGTGTGCACTTGCGTGTGTGAGAGTGTGTGTGCAAGGGGGCAAGGGCACAAGCACGTGTGCAAGGGGGGGACGTGTTCATCCCTTGTCCTTCCCTCCTCCTCCTCTTTCCACCTTCGTCCTCCTTCCACCTTCCTCTCCTCCTCCTCCTCTCCCTCCTCCTCCTCCTTCCTCCCTTTTTCTCCCCTTTCCTCCTCCTCCTCCTCCTCCTCTCCCTCCTTCCTCCTTCCTTCTCCCCCTTCCTCCTCCTCCTCCTTCCTCCTTTCTTCTCCCTCCTCCTCCTCCTTCCTCCTTTCTTCCCTTCCCTCCTCCTCCTCCTTCCTCCTTCCTTCTCCCTCCTCCTCCTCCTTCCTCCTTTCTTCCCTTCCCTCCTCCTCCTCCTTCCTCCTTCCTTCTCCCCCTTCCTCATGGGGGGGCTGTGTGCACTTGTGTGCCTGTGAGTGTGTGTGCAAGGGGTGTGTGTGCAAGGATGGAGGGGCTGTGTGCACTTGTGAGTGTGTGTGTAAGGGGGGGCGAGGGCACAAGCATGTGTGCAAGGGGGGATATGTGTGAGTGCAAGGGGTGTGTGTGCAAGGATGGAGGGGCTGTGTGCACTTGTGAGTGTGTGTGTAAGGGGGGGCGAGGGCACAAGCATGTGTGCAAGGGGGGATATGTGTGAGTGCAAGGGGTGTGTGTGCAAGGATGGAGGGGCTGTGTGCACTTGTGAGTGTGTGTGTAAGGGGGGGCGAGGGCACAAGCATGTGTGCAAGGGGGGATATGTGTGAGTGCAAGGGGTGTGTGTGCAAGGATGGAGGGGCTGTGTGCACTTGTGAGTGTGTGTGTAAGGGGGGGCGAGGGCACAAGCATGTGTGCAAGGGGGGATATGTGTGAGTGCAAGGGGTGTGTGTGCAAGGATGGAGGGGCTGTGTGCACTTGTGAGTGTGTGTGTAAGGGGGGGCGAGGGCACAAGCATGTGTGCAAGGGGGGATATGTGTGAGTGCAAGGGGTGTGTGTGCAAGGATGGAGGGGCTGTGTGCACTTGTGAGTGTGTGTGTAAGGGGGGGCGAGGGCACAAGCATGTGTGCAAGGGGGGATATGTGTGAGTGCAAGGGGTGTGTGTGCAAGGATGGAGGGGCTGTGTGCACTTGTGAGTGTGTGTGTAAGGGGGGGCGAGGGCACAAGCATGTGTGCAAGGGGGGATATGTGTGAGTGCAAGGGGTGTGTGTGCAAGGATGGAGGGGCTGTGTGCACTTGTGAGTGTGTGTGTAAGGGGGGGCGAGGGCACAAGCATGTGTGCAAGGGGGGATATGTGTGAGTGCAAGGGGTGTGTGTGCAAGGATGGAGGGGCTGTGTGCACTTGTGAGTGTGTGTGTAAGGGGGGGCGAGGGCACAAGCATGTGTGCAAGGGGGGATATGTGTGAGTGCAAGGGGTGTGTGTGCAAGGATGGAGGGGCTGTGTGCACTTGTGAGTGTGTGTGTAAGGGGGGGCGAGGGCACAAGCATGTGTGCAAGGGGGGATATGTGTGAGTGCAAGGGGTGTGTGTGCAAGGATGGAGGGGCTGTGTGCACTTGTGAGTGTGTGTGTAAGGGGGGGCGAGGGCACAAGCATGTGTGCAAGGGGGGATATGTGTGAGTGCAAGGGGTGTGTGTGCAAGGATGTGGAGGGGCCCTGTGTGCACTTGTGTGCCTGTGAGTGTGTGTGCAAGGGGTGTGTGTGCAAGGATGGAGGGGCTGTGTGCACTTGTGAGTGTGTGTGTAAGGGGGGGCGAGGGCACAAGCATGTGTGCAAGGGGGGATATGTGTGAGTGCAAGGGGTGTGTGTGCAAGGATGTGG
>NW_015091751.1:75571-77422 GCF_001431845.1 Calidris pugnax | reverse complement strand
CCGTCACGGTCCCCAACAGCAGCAACGCGACCGGCGGCCACATCCCGGTGCCGTTGGAGGCTCCGCCCCGTCGGTCCCGGGCGGCTCCGGTCGCATTTGAAGGGGCCGCGCCGGGGGGGGAGGGGTTTAACGTGGGGTGATGGGGCTCGGCCGCCGCATCACCGGGGGGGGGCGGGCACCGGCACCGCCCCGGCCACCAGACCACGCCTCCGTGGCTACCAGACCCCTCTCCGTGGCTACCAGACCCTCTCCGTGGCCACCGGAACCGGCCTGGCCACCGGGAGCGGCATCACGGCACCAGATGGCCACCGGGACTACCGTGGCTACCGGCATGGCTACCACTTCCAGCCCCTCCATGGCCACCAGCCGCCCTCCGTGGCCACCGGGACCGGGTCCGGGATCGCCCTGGCCACCGGGAGCGGTGTCGCGGCACCAGAGGGGGTGGGGTGGCCACCGGGACTGCCGCGGCTACCAACATGGCTACCACTTCCAGCCCCTCCGTGGCCACCAGCCCCTCCATGGCTACTGCTGTGGCCACCAGACCCTCTCCGTGGCCACCGGCACCGGAACCGGGACCGGGTCCCACCGGGAGCGGCATCGCGGCACCAGGACCGGGTCCGGGATCGCCCTGGCCACCGGGAGCGGCGCCGCGGTACCGGAGGGGGTGGGGTGGCCACCGGGACTACCGTGGCTACCGCATGGCTACCACTTCCAGCCCCTCCATGGCTACCTCCATGGCCACCAGACCCTCTCCGTGGCCACCGGGACCACCCTGGCCACCGGAAGTGGCATCACGGCCACTGGAACTGCCGTGGCTACCAGCATGGCTACCACTTCCAGCCCCTCCATGGCTACCTCCATGGCCACCAGACCCTCTCCGTGGCCACCGGGACCACCCTGGCCACCGGAAGTGGCATCACGGCCACTGGAACTGCCGTGGCTACCAGCATGGCTACCACTTCCAGCCCCTCCATGGCTACCTCCATGGCCACCAGACCCTCTCCGTGGCCACCGGGACCACCCTGGCCACCGGAAGTGGCATCACGGCCACTGGAACTGCCGTGGCTACCAGCATGGCTACCACTTCCAGCCCCTCCATGGCCACCTTCCGGAGCCCACAGAAGCCACCAGGTCCCTGGGGGACCCCAAACCCTTGCCAGGGCCACCCCAAAACCCCCTCCAGGGGGGGCAGAGACCCCACAGGAGCCACCAAGTCCCTGGGGGGCCACCAGGTCCTTTGGGGACCCCCAAGTCCCCCTCTAGGGCTACCCCACAGACCCCCATGGCAAACAGAGACCCCACAGGAGCCACCAGGTCCCTGGGGGGCCACCAGACCCCCCTCTAGGGCCACCCCATGGGGAGCAGAGACCCCACAGGAGCCACCAAGTCACTTGGGGACCCCCAAACCCCCCTCTAGGGCCACCCCATGGCAAGCAGAGCCCCCCAGAGGCCACCAAGTCCCTGGGGGGCCACCAGGTCCTTTGGGGACCCCAAAACCCCCCTCTAAGGCCACCCCATGGGGAGCAGAGACCCCACAGAGGCCACTGGGCCCTTGGGGGACCCCAATTCCCACCCCATGGGGAGCAGAGACCCCACAGAGGCCACTGGGCCCTTGGGGGACCCCAATTCCCACCCCATGGGGAGCAGAGACCCCACAGAGGCCACTGGGCCCTTGGGGGACCCCAATTCCCACCCCATGGGGAGCAGAGACCCCACAGAGGCCACTGGGCCCTTGGGGGACCCCAATTCCCACCCCATGGGGAGCAGAGACCCCACAGAGGCCACCAAGTCCCTGGGGGGCCACCAGACCCCCCTCTAGGGCCACCATATGGCAAGCAGAGACCCCACAGA
>NW_015091751.1:73904-74883 GCF_001431845.1 Calidris pugnax | reverse complement strand
GCAGAGACCCCAGAGGAGGCCCCGGGGGGTCCCGTCGGTTTTAATTTATTACTGCTCGAAATCCAGTGACATCGACTGCCGCCGGCGCCATCCCGGTAACGATCCCGGTACCATCCCGATACGATCCCGGTACCATCCCGGTGCGATCCCGGTAACATCCCGGTACGATCCCGGTACCATCCTGGTATGATCCCGGTACCATCCCAGTACCATCCCGGTAAGATCCCGGTACGATCCTGGGGCCATCCTGGTGTGATCCCGGTGCCATCCCGGTACGATCCTGGCACGATCCCGGTATGATCCCGGTACAATCCCAGTATGATCCTGATGCCATCCCAGTATAATCCCGGTACCATCCCGGTGCGATCCCGGTACCATCCCGGTACGATCCCAGTACGATCCCAGTGCAATCCTGGCATCATCCCGGTACCATCCCAGTATGATCCCGGTACCATCCCAGTATCATCCCGGTATGATCCCAGTACCATTCCAGTGCCATCCCGGTATGATCCTGGTGCCATCCCGGTACAATCCCGGCGCGATCCCGGTAACGATCCCGGTGCGATCCTGGCATCATCCCGGTACGATCCCAGTACAATCCCGGTGTGATCCTGGTACAATCCCGGTGCCATCCCGGTAACGATCCCGGCGCGATCCCGGTACAATCCCGGTGTGATCCCGGTACCATCCCAGTACAATCCCGGTACGATCCCGGTGCCATCCTGGTACGATCCCAGTATGATCCCGGTACCATCCCAGTATCATCCCGGTGCGATCCCGGTATGATCCCAGTGCCATCCCAGTATGATCCCGGGGCCATCCCGGTACGATCCCAGTATGATCCCGGTACGATCCCGGTACGATCCCAGTATGATCCCGGTGTGATCCCGGCGGGATAAATACGGAAGAGTTTTCAGGGAGGTTTTTACTGGCGTCGGGACTAACGGCGTCTCTACCCGTTAAGAGCTAAAAAGGGGGG
>NW_015091751.1:70120-72679 GCF_001431845.1 Calidris pugnax | reverse complement strand
TAGGGGTGAGGGGGTGGAAAATAGGGGTGAGGGGGGCAAAAAATAGGGGTGAGGGGGTGGAAAATAGAGATAAGGGGGGTATAAATTAGGGGTGAGGGGGGAGAACCTTAAAAAAGGTAGAAAGGAAGACCTTGGGAAGTCCCAACCCATCAGCCTCACCTCCCTGCCCAAGAAGATGATGGAGAAGATCCTTCTAGATGCCCCACATGAAGGGATGCCCCACAGGGGGGTGACCCAGGGCAGCCACCGGGGCTTTACCAAGGGCAGGTCCTGCCTGACCAACCTGGTGACCTTCTAGGATGGAGTGAGTAGGTCAGGAGGTAAGGGATGACCTATGCATGGGATCTACCTGGGCTTCTGCAAGGCCTTGGACATGGTCCCCCCACAACATCCTGGTTGCCAAATTGGGAGGGTAGGGATTGGATGGGTGGACTGGTCAGTGGAGAAGGAACTGGCTGGATGGTGGCATCCAGAGGGTGGTACTCAATGGCTGGAAGTTCAGATGGAGAGGAGGGACAATGGTGTCCCTCAAGGGGCCGTGATGGGGCCAACACTGATATAGATCAATGATCTAGACGTGGGGATGGAGAGCACCATCAGCAAGTTTGGGGATGACACCAAGCTGTGTGGTGGTGTTGATCCACCAGAGGGATGGGAGGTCATTCAGAAGGACCTGGACAGGCTGGAGAGGTGGGCCCAGGTGAACCTCATGAGGTTCAACAAGAGCAAATGCAAGGTTCTGCACCTGGGCTGGAATAATCCTCCCCATCAGTAAAGGCTGGGGAGGTGGGCCCAGGTGAACCTCATGAGGTTCAAGACGAGCAAGTCCACCTGGGCTGGAATAATCCTGGCCATCAGTACAGGGTGGGGAGGTGGGCCCAGGTGAACCTCATGAGGTTCAACAAGAACAAGTGGAAGGCTCTGCACCTGGCCTGGAATAATCCTGGCCATCAGTACAGACTGGGGAGGTGGGTCCAGGTGAACCT
Organism: Calidris pugnax; assembly: GCF_001431845.1. Taxonomy (NCBI): domain Eukaryota; kingdom Metazoa; phylum Chordata; class Aves; order Charadriiformes; family Scolopacidae; genus Calidris; species Calidris pugnax. The sequence goes on along the minus strand of NW_015091751.1, from coordinate 71,693 downwards.
CATGAGGTTCAAGACGAGCAAGTCCACCTGGGCTGGAATAATCCTGGCTCTTAATCCAGACTGGGGGGTGAGGGATTGGAAAGAGGCCCTGAGGAAAGGGATTTGGGGGTGCTGGTGGAGGAGAAGCTGGACAGGAGCAGGCAGGGGACACTTGCAGCCCAGAAGGTCAATCCCATCCTGGGCTGCATCAATAGAAGTGTTGCCAGAAGGTCCAGAGAGGTCATTCTGCCACTTGACTCTGGTGAGACCTCACCTGGAGTGTTGTGTGCAGGTCTGGAGCCCTCAGTATAAGGACATGGACCTGATGGAGAGGGTCCAGAGGAGGACCATGAGGATGATCAGGGGGATGGAGCACCTCTGCTCCGAGGACAGGCTGAGGGAGCTGGGGGTGTTCAGCCTGGAGAAGAGGAGGCTCCGGGGAGACCTTAGAGCAGCTTCCAGGATCTGAAGGGGGCTACAAGAAGGTTGGGGAGAACCTGTTTCCAAAGGCCTGCAGTGACAGGATGAGGGGCAATGGCTTCAAACTGGAGAAAAGCAGATTGAGGTTGGAGATGAGGAGAAAGTTCTTCACTGGGAGGGTGGTGGAGCCCTGGAACAGGTTGCCCAGGGAGGTGGTTGAGGCCCCATCCTTGGAGATACTCAAGGTGAGGCTCCACGAAGCCTTGGGCAACCTGGTCTGGTTGGGGGGGGGTTGGACTAGATGACCATGAAGGTCCCTTCTGACCCAGAAGATCCCATGATTGATTCCATGACTTGGAACCCACCAGAGAACCCTCCAGGTTGAAGGTCTGGGCGTTCTGGCAGAGCAGCATCACGTCCTTCTCCAGGTCGTTCAGGCTCCGGTATTTGTGGTTCCGGATCCGTTCCTGGAGGGAAAAGGAGGGATGGGTTTGGGTTTTTTCCATCAGGGCCATGGCCACGCTCGTTAACCCGGCCCTAACGAGGCTGGGAGATGGTGGGGGAAGGGAATTCTTCTTACCTTGATCTTCTTGAAGTCGACGGGTTTGCGGATGAGCTCGTAGTACTCGGGGAGCTCCTTGCGGGAGGGCAGCTGGATGAAGACCTCGCTCAGCTGCCGTCCACTGCTGCTGCAGGGACACACCGGGGGTCACCGACGGCGCCCGGGGACCCCGGGGACCCCCCCTCGGCACCCCCAGGATCCCCCCATCCTCCTCGGCATCCCCAGGATCCCCCTTTTCCTCCTCGGCATCCCTGGGATCCCCCCCTCGGCACCATGGGGATCTCCTGCCCTTGGCATCATGGGGACCCCCCCTCAGCACCCCCAGGATCCCCCCATCATCCTCAGCATCTCTGGGATCCCCCAGGGACAAAAACCAGCTCCAGGGCCAAGGTTTGGGGGACAAAAATGGCCCCATGGATGGGTTTGGGGGGATGAAAGCAGCTCCAGGACTCAGGGGGGATGAAACCAGCCCCATGGATGGGGTTCAGGGGAAAAAAACAGCTCCACAGTTGGGGTTTGGGGGGACAAAACTGGCCCCAGGGTTCAGGGGACGAAACCAGCCCCAGGGATGGGGTTTGGGGGGACAAAACCGGGTCTGGGACAGGGGTTTGG
>NW_015091751.1:61514-64806 GCF_001431845.1 Calidris pugnax | reverse complement strand
GGGGGGGGTCAAGGGGAGGATTTGGGGCTCAACGTGTTGGGGGGCCACCATCCAGGACCTGCTGAACCTTCTCCACCCTTCCTGGCTGCACGTGGGGTGGAAGGGGGGGCACCCAGGGGGTCTCCCCTCTGCTGGGACCCCATGGAAAGGGAATGGGGATAGGTTTTGGGGGTCAGTTCCTGGGAGTGGAGGGTCTGTGGGGCCACGGGGAGAGGTTTGGGGTGACCATGAAGGTCCCTCCATGGATGGGAGGCAACCTGGGTCCCCAGTGGGAGTGGAGGGTCTGTGGGGCCACGGGGACAGTTTTGGGGTGACCACGAAGGTCCCTCGTGGATGGGAGGCAACCTGGGTCCCCAGCAGGAGAGAAGGGGGGATTCTGCCCCACTCTGGGGGGGTGTCCCCCATCTCTGGGGGCATCAGGAGGACATGGAGATGTTGGAGTGGGGCTGGAGGAAGCCCCTGAGATGCTGGAGCCCCTCTGCTGGGAGGGGGGGCTGAGAGAGTTGGGGGGGGGGGTTCAGCCTGGAGAAGAGAAGGCTCCGGGGAGACCTTGGAGCCCCTTCCAGTCCCTCAAGGGGCTCCAGGAGAGATGGGGAGGGAGCAGGGATGAGGGAGGGGAGCTCTAGGATGAGGGGGAAGTGTTTTAAGGTAAAAAGTGGAGATTTAGGGAGAAATTGTTGACTCTGAGGGTGGGGAGAGCCTGGCCCAGGTTGCCCAGAGAAGCTGTGGCTGCCCCATCCCTGGAGGGGTTCAAGGCCAAGGTTGGACAGGGCTTGGAGCGACCTGCTCTGGTGGGAGGTGTCCAGGGGATGGAGCTCAATGGTCTTGAAGGTCCAGGTTGCCCAGAGGAGCTTTGGGGTTGCCCAGAGAACCATCAAGAGGTTCAAGGCCAAGGTTGGAGGGGACTTGGAGTGACCTGCTCTGGTGGGAGGTGTCCAGGGGATGGAGCTCAATGGTCTTGAAGGTCCCTTCCCACCCAAACCCTTCCATGATTCCGTGCGCAGGGCCATCTCCACCCAGCCCAGGTGGCTCCAAGCCACCTGAAGAGGTTCATGGCCAAGGTTGGAGGGGACTTGGAGTGACCTGCTCTGGTGGGAGGTGCCCGGGGGGTGGAACATGATGGTTTTTAAGGTCCTTTCCAACCCAAACCCTTGTGTGACCACATCAGAAAGACTTCCCACATCCCCCAAGGTTGGACGTGTGGTGGGGATGTCCCTGCCCAGGGCAGGAGGTGATACCAGAAGCTCATTAAGGTCCCCCCAACCCTGATTATTCCAGGTTGGAGGGGAGACACGGCCCCGAGGTGGTCGCTGTGGGGCAGAAGGTGGGGTCTGTAGGTCGGGGAAGGCATTGTTGTGGGGTGGGGGTTGTGTCAGGAGAAGGCCATTGGAGAACGATGCGGTACCATGTATACCTTGAGCCACTGCTTCTCGGTCAGCGAGTCGCTGTAATCCACCTCCTTGCGGTGGCGGGAGCCCCTCCCAAACATCTTCTCCTCCTCTTCCTCACAGGTCAACCTCTCCACCTCCGCGTCGTCCTTGATGATCCAAGATGGAAGCTCGTCCTCCTCCATCAACCGGGGCTTCCGCTTGGGGTTCCTCGCCTCCTCCCGCCGACGGTCCAGGTCCATGCGCTGGGGGAAGAGGAAAATTTGGGTTGGGGGAGGTGGTTAATTAACCGTGGGGCTGATGATGGCCAAGCTGATGGCCAAGCTGATGGCCAAGCCATGGCCAAGGGTGGCCACCACGTCCCCAAAGCCTTGGAGCTCCGGGGTGGTCCTCAGAGGGGTTTGGGGGGCACCAGGATGGGGGATGCTGCCCCACAACTGCCCGGGGAGGGGCTGGGGGGAGCAGGAGAGGGGCTGGTGGCCACGGGGGGAGGTTGGTAGCACCCCATCTTCATCCTCTTCCTCCTCCTCCTCCTCCTCTGGGGAGCTCCCATCTTCCCCTCATCCTCTTCCTCCTCCTCCAGGGAGCTTTCATCTCCCCCTCATCCTTCTCCTCTTCCTCCTCTGGGGAGTCCCCATATCCCCCTCCTCCTCATCCTCTTCCTCCTCCTCCAGGGAGCTCCCATCTCCTCCTCATCCTCTTCCTCCTCTTCCTCCAGGGAGCTCCCATCTCCTCCTCATCCTCTTCCTCCTCTTCCTCCAGGGAGCTCCCATCTCCTCCTCATCCTCCTTCTCCAGGGAGCTCCCCTTTCCCCATCAGCCTCTTCCTCCTCCTCCAGGGAGCTCCCATCTCTCCCCTCCTCCTCCTCCTCTTCTTCCTCTGGGGAGTCCCCATGTCCCCCTCCTCCTCTTCCTCCTCCTCCAGGAAGTCCCCCTCTCCTCCTCCTCCTCCTCCTCTTCCTCCAGGGCACTCCCCTCTCCTCCTCATCCTCCTCCTCCTTCTCCAGGGAGCTCCCTTCTCCCCTCCAGCCTCCTCTTCCTCTGGGGCCTCCTCTCTCTCCACCATCCTCTTCCTCAAGGAGCTCCTCTCTCCCCACCAGCCTCTTCCTCCTCATCTTCTTCCTCTTCAGAGAGCTCCCCTCCATCCTCTTCCTCCTTCAGGGAGGTCCCCTCTTCCCAACTAGCCTCCTCCTCCATGGGGAGCTCCCCTCTCCCCTCCATCATCATCCTCCTCCTCTTCCTCTTCCAGGGAGCTCCTCTCCTCCTCAGCCTCCTCCTCTCTCGGGGAAGCTCCCCTCTCCCCTCCATCATCATCCTCCTCCAGGGACCTCCTCTCCTCCTCAGCCTCCTCCTCCTCCTCTTCCTCTCCTGGGGAAGCTCCCTTCTCCCCTCCATCCTCATCCTCCTCCTCCTCTTCCTCTTCCAGGGAGCTCCCCTCTCCTGACTGAGAATTAAACCATCTCCTCCACCAGGAGCCTTTCCTACGTCTCATATGGCTCCTCATCCCATCTCCTTCCTTGGCCCGGAGCAATTTTGGGTGGAAAAAGAGCGTTTTGCTCATTGAGGTTGGGTTGGTCCCACCTCCTGGAATCTCATCCTTAACTGGGAGCATCTTGACTGGGAGCTCCAGCTCTTGCTGTTGGGTTTTACCTGTTGAACGAGTCAGGGCTTCGTTAAAGCATTTTTGGGTTGGTTTCTGTTGAGGGACACCCTTTGAGAGGCCACTCCTCATCATCCTCCTCATCATCATCATCCTCCTCCTTATCATCCTCCTCCTCATCATCATCATCCTCATCATCCTCCTCCTCCATGCTCACCATGAAAAGGTCAAACTCCTCCTCGTGCCGCGCGATCATCTGGTTGACCGTCTCGTCATCGGGGACCTCATCTTCCTCCTGGGAGGGG
>NW_015091751.1:58407-61003 GCF_001431845.1 Calidris pugnax | reverse complement strand
GGGGGAAGGGGGGGGGGGGCCGTGGGGAGAGGCGGGGGGGGGGGGGGTCTCTCCTCGGGCGGCGAGGCCCAGGGTCTCCTCGGGCGGCGAGGCCCAGGGTCTCCTCGGGCAACGAGGCCCGGGATCTCCTCGGGCGGCGAGGCCCAGGGTCTCCTCGGGCGGCGAGGCCCAGGGTCTCCTCGGGCAACGAGGCCCGGGATCTCCTCGGGCAACGAGGCCCAGGGTCTCCTCGGGCAACGAGGCCCGGGATCTCCTCGGGCGGCGAGGCCCGGGATCTCCTCGGGCGGCGAGGCCCAGGGTCTCCTCGGGCGGCGAGGCCCAGGGTCTCCTCGGGCGGCGAGGCCCGGGATCTCCTCGGGCGGCGAGGCCCGGGATCTCCTCGGGCGGCGAGGCCCAGGGTCTCCTCGGGCGGCGAGGCCCAGGGTCTCCTCGGGCGGCGAGGCCCAGGATCTCCTCGGGCAGCAAGGCCCAGGGTCTCCTTGGGCGGCGAGGCCCAGGGTCATGGCAGCCGGCGGTGCGTGGAGACTGAACAACCCCCTCTCACCTTCAGAGGTGGTTCCTCGGCCTCCGCGCTCAGGCACAGGGTGGAGGCAGCCTGGGGGGGGGAGGCTGCCACTGCCACTGCCGCCGCCCGCGCTCGCTCTGCTCTGTGGATAAACACAGCACTTCAGTCTCCGGGGCTGGCAACCCGGCACCTCGCACCCACGCCACAACAAAAAAAAATTTGCAACTCAAAAAAAAAAAACAAAAAACAAGTGGTCATGCTGCTTTTTCTTTCTTTTTTTTCTTTCTCTTTTTTTTCGCTTTCTTTCTCTTTCTTTCACTTTCTTTCCCTTTCTTTCTTTTTCTTTCCCTTTCTTTCTTTTTCTTTCCCTTTCTTTCTTTTTCTTTCCCTTTCTTTCTTTTTCTTTCATTTTCTTCCTTTTCCTTTTCATTTTTTTTCATTTTTTTCATTTTTTTTTCATTTTTTCTCCTTTTTCCCTTTTTTTCTCTATTTTTCCCTTTCCTCTCTACCTCCTCTAGCCCCCGAGGATGCGCAGGAGCCAAAAAGCCACGCCACGCTCGCCATCCGCGCCCTGCGTGGAGGGGAAGGGAGAAGGAGGAAGAGAAGGAGGAGGAGGAGAAGGAGAAGAAGGAGGAGAAGGAGAAGGAGGAGGAGAAGGAGGAGAAGGAGAAGGAGGAGGAGAAGGAGGAGAAGGAGAAGGAGGAGGAGAAGGAGGAGAAGGAGAAGGAGGAGGAGAAGGAGGAGAAGGAGAAGGAGGAGGAGAAGGAGGAGAAGGAGAAGGAGGAGGAGAAGGAGGAGAAGGAGAAGGAGGAGGAGAAGGAGGAGAAGGAGAAGGAGGAGGAGAAGGAGGAGAAGGAGAAGGAGGAGGAGAAGGAGGAGAAGGAGAAGGAGGAGGAGAAGGAGGAGAAGGAGAAGGAGGAGGAGAAGGAGGAGAAGGAGAAGGAGGAGGAGAAGGAGGAGAAGGAGAAGGAGGAGGAGAAGGAGGAGAAGGAGAAGGAGGAGGAGAAGGAGGAGAAGGAGAAGGAGGAGGAGAAGGAGGAGAAGGAGAAGGAGGAGGAGAAGGAGGAGAAGGAGAAGGAGGAGGAGAAGGAGGAGAAGGAGAAGGAGGAGGAGAAGGAGGAGAAGGAGAAGGAGAAGAAGGAAGAAGGAGGAGGAGGAGAAGAAGAAAGAAGGAGAAGGAGAAGAAGAAAGAAGGAGAAGGAGAAGAAGAAAGAAGGAGAAGGAGAAGAAGAAAGAAGGAGACGGAGAAGAAGGAGGAGAAGAAGAAGGAGAAGAAGGAGGAGAAGGAGGAGAAGGAGAAGAAGGAGAAGAAGAAGAAGGAGGAGGAGGAGGAGGAGGAGGAGGAGAAGGAGAAGAAGCTGCCCCTGAGTTGGATCCTCCTTACCTCATCCTGCTCCTCGTGCTCCAGGATGGCCTGGAGGAAGGCTCTCCGCTCGTGGCTGGAGGATTTCTGGTCGAACATGCCGGCCTGGATGACCTTCTGGTCCACGTTCAGCTTGTACTTGGCAGCCGCCAGGATCTTCTCCTCCACGCTGTTGACGGTGCAGAGGCGAAGGACGCGCACCTCGTTCTGCTGCCCGATGCGGTGGGCTCGGTCCTGAGCCTGCAGGTCCTGCAGGGGGGGGACACAAGGGGATAAAACCACATTTTTTTCACCCAAAAAGTAGCCTAGGATGGGGATGGGGGGACACAGACAGGAGGTTGCACCCCCAACGTTCTCTGAGTCATCCCTGAGGAGCAGGGGTGGTGGAAACCATCTCCTCCCTCATCCGGGGATGGAGAGGGAGGGGGGAATTAAAAAATGAGGAGAGGAGATAGAATTTGGGGAGGTTTTGCTGCTTTTGGAAGGAGGGAAATGGTGCTGGGGGGGTCCAGAATGGGGCACGGCAGATTGTGGCTACGACACCGTGGTGGACAGATGGATGAACGGACAGACGGATGGATGGAGGGATGGATAGACGGACAGAGGGATGGGCAGATGGACAGATGGATGGATGGAGGGATGGATGGACAGATGGATGGATGGAGGGATGGATGGATGGACAGATGGATGGACGGATGGACGAACAGATGGATAGACGGACGGATGGT
>NW_015091751.1:47664-55243 GCF_001431845.1 Calidris pugnax | reverse complement strand
TTTCTTGGGGTCGGACACGGAGATTTGGGGTCCAAAGAGCTGGGTGTGAAGGGAAACACCCACTTTTGGCTCTTTTTAGCCCATTATTCCTTCACCGAGCTCACGTGGATTTTTAAACCTTTTTTTTGGGGCCAGAGAGGAGCATTTTGGACCATTTTTGGGGACTGGGGAGGGGCATTTTCAACCATTTTTGGGGTGGGGAGGAGCATTTCGGACCATTTTTGGGGCAGGGAGGAGCACTTTAAACATTTTTGACAATTTTGGGGCCAGAGGGGAGCATTTTGGACCCTTTTTGGGGACAGAGAGGAGCGCTTTGAACATTTTGGACCATTTTGGGGGCCAGAGAGGAGCGTTTTTGACCATTTTGGGGACTGGGGAGGAATGTTTTGGACCATTTTTGGGGCCAGGGAGGAGCAATTTAAACATTTTGGACCCTTTTTGGGGCCAGGGAGGAGCATTTTCAACCATTTTTGGGGCCAGGGAGGGGTGTTCTGGACCCTTTTTGGGTCTGGGGAGGAGCAATTTAAACATTTTGGACCATTTTTGGGGGCAGGAAGGAGCGTTTTGGACCTTTTTTGAGGCCAGGGAGGAGCGTTTTGAACCATTTTTGGGGCTGGGGAGTAGCAATTTAAACATTTTGGACCATTTTTGGGGCCAGGGAGGAGCGTTTTGGACCATTTTAGGGCCGGAGAGGAGCGTTTTGGACCATTTTTGGGGCTGGGGAGGAGCGTCTTGGACCCTTTTTGGGGCCGGGGAGGAGCAATTTAAACATTTTGGACCATTTTTGGGGCCAGAGAGGAGCATTTTGGACCATTTTGGGGCCAGGGAGGAGCGTTTTGGACACTTTTTGGGGCCGGGGAGGAATGATTTAAACATTTTGGACCATTTTTGGGGTGGGGAGGAGCATTTTGGACCATTTTGGGGCCGGGGAGGAGCGTTTCAGACCATTTTTGGGGTGGGGAGGAGCATTTTTAACCATTTTTGGGGCGGGGAGGAGTGATTTAAATATTTTGGACCATTTTTGGGGACGGAGAGGAGCATTTTGGACCATTTTGGGGCCAGGGAGGAGCATTTCAGAACGTTTTTGGGCTGGGGAGGAGCGTCTTGGACCATTTTTGGGGCGGGGAGGAGTGATTTAAACATTTTGGACCATTTTGGGGGACGGAGAGGAGCGTTTCAGACCCTTTTTGGGGCCGGGGAGGAGCGATTTAAACATTTTGGACCATTATTGCGTCTGGAGAGGAGTGTTTTCGACCATTTTGGGGACTGGGGAGGAGCATTTTCAACCATTTTTGGGGTGGGGAGGAGCGATTTAAACATTTTGGACCATTTTTGGGGCCAGGGAGGAGCATTTCGGACCATTTTTGGGAAGGGAGGAGCACTTTAAACATTTTGGACAATTTTGGGGCCGGAGGGAAGCATTTTGGACCATTTTTGGGGCTGGGAGGAGCGATTTAAACATTTTGGACCATTTTGGGGGCCAGAGAGGAGCGTTTTGAACCATTTTTGGGGCTGGGGAGGAGCGTCTTGGACCATTTTTGGGGCGGGGAGGACTGATTTAAACATTTTGGACCATTTTTGGGGCCAGAGAGGAACGTTTTGGACCATTTTGGGCTGGGGAGGAGCATTTTGAACCATTTTTGGGGCCGGGGAGGAGCAATTTAAACATTTTGGACCCTTTTTGGGGCCAGGAAGGAGCGTTTTGGACCATTTTTGGGGCAGGGAGGAGCACTTTAAACATTTAGGACAATTTTGGGGCCGGAGGGGAGCATTTTGGACCATTTTTGGGGCCAGGGAGGAGCAATTTAAACATTTTGGACCATTTTTGAGGACAGAGAGGAGCATTTCAGACCGTTTTTGGGCTGGGGAGGAGCGTTTTGGCGCGGGGAGGAGCACTTTAAACATTTTGGACCATTCTGGGGGCTGGGGAGGAGCGTTTCACTCCGTTTTTGGGCTGGGGAGGAGCACCTTGGACCATTTTTGGGGCAGGGAGGAGCAATTTAAACATTTTGGACCATTTTTGGGGCTGGAGAGGAGCATTTTTGACCATTTTGGGGCTGGGGAGGAGCGCTTTGAACGTTCTGGACCATTTTTGGGGCCAGAGAGGAGCGACTTGGACCATTTTTGGGGCCAGAGAGGAGCATTTTGGACCATTTTTGGGGCCAGGGAGGAACATTTCAAAGGCTGCCGCGTCACTTATCTTTTGGACCATTTTTGGGGCCGGAGAGGAGCGTTTCGAAGGCTGCCGTGTCACTTATTGCTCGGTGGGTGCCTTGGCCACCAAAAATCGTTGTTTTCTCTCCATTTAGGATGGGATAGAAGAGTTTTCTTGCCCTCCCCCCTCCAACTTTTCCAGGATTTGGGGGTCAGGGCAGCCCCCCAGGGGGGGGGACCCAACGTACCTCGATGTGCTGGAACATGTAGGGGTGGTTGCAGATCTTCCGCAGCTGCATGATGGTGTTCATCAGGGTCTTCGTGCCCCCCTTCCCCTGCACAAAACCACCCCAAAACGGGGATTTTTAAGGTCACCGGGATTTAAAATTTAACTTCAGGGATATTCTAGGAGCCTTTTTCTGGGGGTTCATGGCCCCCAGCACCCGCAGTGGGGCTGCCTTGGTGGGGGGCAGCCGGGATCTCCCCCGCTCAGCCAGGGGGCAAAAGTCAAGGTTTAAATAAATTAAAGCCACCCCCGAGGAGTTTAAGGCTGAAAAGGGGGGAAAACGGAGCTGGAGAATGTGGGATTTTTCACCTTCAGCTTTTAGCTCCGACCCAAATGTCTCTTTAATTTTATCTTCTTCCTCCCCCAATTCATTACCCTCTGATTTTCTGGTGGATTTGGAAAAAAAAGCAAATGGGTGGCCCCCCCTTCCCTGGGGGTTTCCTGGTGGGATTAACATCCCCCCCCAAGGCTCCTGGGGGGCTGGAAATGGGATGGGGCCAAGTTGGACCCGTCACCCCAAAAAATCCCCCTTTCCCTGGAGCCCCCCCCAGCTCCGGCCCCTCTCTCCGTCACGTCCTGTTTTCCTTAGAAAAGGGTAATTTTCCCCCTCTCTGCACCCCCAAAACCTCAGATTCTTCTGCAGTGGGGCACAAACATCAAGCATAAATGCCAACCAGCACCCCCCAAAAAAACCACCCCAAAACCCCAAATCCTTATGCTGTGGGGGACAAACACCAGCCAGCACCCCCAAAAACTCCTAAAATACCCTGGATCCTTCTGCACTGGGGCACAAATGTCCACCAGCACCCCCAAAACCCCCCAAAAATCCTAGATCCTTCTCCAGTGGGGCACAAATGCCAACCAGCACCCCCAAATCCCCCCCAAAAACCCCTAGATCCTTATGTAGTGGGGCATAAATTCCAACCAGCACCCCCAAAAATCCGAGATCCTTCTGCAGTGGGGCACAAACACCAACCAGCACCCCCAAAACCCCCTAAAAATCCCTGGATCCTTATGCAGTGGGGCATAAATGCCAGCCAGCACCCCAAAACCCCTCCCAAAACCCCCAGATCCTTATGTAGTGGGGCACAAATGCCAACCAGGACCCCCAAACTCCCCCAAAAAACCCTGGATCCTTCTGCAGTGGGGCACAAATGGCAGCCAGCACCCCCAAACCCCCCAAAAAAACCCTAGATCCTTATGTAGTGGGGCATAAATGCCAACCAGCACCCCCAAAAATCCCAGATCCTTCTGCAGTGGGGCACAAATGCCAACCAGCACCCCCAAATCCCCCCCAAAAACCCCTGGATCCTTATGTAGTGGGGCATAAATTCCAACCAGCACCCCCAAATCCCCCCAAAAATCCTAGATCCTTATACACTGGGTCTACAAAACCAACCAGCACCCCCAAACTCCCCCCAAAAACCTGGATCCTTCCTCAGTGGGGCACAATCGCAGCAACTGGGGAGGGAAGATCCCCATCCCCACCCCCGGGGGGCTCCTGGCGTGGAGGAATTGCCCAAAAAGTGGGGATTTTGGGGGGAAACAGACCTTTTTGTCCTTCTCGGAGCCGTCGGTGAGCAGCACCCCCTTGGCCTGCATGTGCCGGTAGAGGACCCTCTGCAGCGCAGACATGTCACACTTGATGACATACTCCACCTGTGGGGACCAGGAGAGATCAGATCCTGGGGTGACACCAACCAGCACCCCCAAATCCCACTCCCCAAACCCATGGATTCTTCTGCATTGGGGCAAAAACGCCAACCAGCGCCCACAAAACCTCCCCAAACCCATGGATCCTTCTGCAGTGGGGCATAAATACCAACCAGGACCCCCAAAAATCCACCTGAGACCCTGGATCCTTTTGCCATGGGGCACAAATGCCAACCAGCACCCCCAAAACCTCCCCAAATCCATGGATCCTTCTGCAGTGGGGCATAAATACCAACCAGGACCCCCAAAAATCCACCTGAGACCCTGGATCCTTTTGCCATGGGGCACAAATGCCAACCAGCACCCCCAAAAAAATCCCCCAAAACCCCAAATCCTTCTGCTGTGGGGCACAAACGCCAACCAGCACCCCCAAAAAAACCCCAAAACCCCAAATTCTTCTGCAGCAGGGCATAAATACCATCCAGCACCCCCAAAAATCCACCTGAGACCCCGGATCCTTCTTCAGTGGGGCACAAATGCCAACCAGGACCCCCAAAACCTCCCCAAAAACTTGGGTCCTTCTGTAGTGGGGCACAAATGTCAACCAGCACCCCCAAAAAATAACCCAAACCCCCAAATTCTTCTGCAGCAGGGCATAAATACCAAGCAGCACCCCCAAAAATCCACCTGAGACCCCGGATCCTTCTGCAGTGGGGCACAAATACCAACCAGCACCCCCAAAAATCCACCTGAGACCCCGGATCCTTCTGCTATGGGGCACAAATGCCACCCAGCACCCCCCAAAAAAAACCCAAAACCCCAAATTCTTCTACAGCGGGGCATAAATGCCAATCAGCACCCCCGAAACCTCCCCAAATCCATGGATTCTTCTGCTGTGGGGCACAAACGCCAACCAGCACCCCCAAAAATAACCCCAACCCCCAAATTCTTCTGCAGCAGGGCATAAATACCATCCAGCACCCCCAAAAATCCACCTGAGACCCCGGATCCTTCTTCAGTGGGGCACAAATGCCAACCAGGACCCCCAAAACCTCCCCAAAAACTTGGGTCCTTCTGTAGTGGGGCACAAATGTCAACCAGCACCCCCAAAAAATAACCCAAACCCCCAAATTCTTCTGCAGCAGGGCATAAATACCAAGCAGCACCCCCAAAAATCCACCTGAGACCCCGGATCCTTCTGCAGTGGGGCACAAATACCAACCAGCACCCCCAAAAATCCACCTGAGACCCCGGATCCTTCTGCTATGGGGCACAAATGCCACCCAGCACCCCCCAAAAAAAACCCAAAACCCCAAATTCTTCTACAGCGGGGCATAAATGCCAATCAGCACCCCCGAAACCTCCCCAAATCCATGGATTCTTCTGCTGTGGGGCACAAACGCCAACCAGCACCCCCAAAAATAACCCCAACCCCCAAATTCTTCTGCAGCAGGGCATAAATACCAAGCAGCACCCCCAAAAATCCACCTGAGACCCCGGATCCTTTTGCCATGGGGCACAAATGCCAACCAGGACCCCCAAAACCTCCCCAAAAACTTGGGTCCTTCTGTAGTGGGGCACAAATGTCAACCAGCACCCCCAAAAATCCACCCGAGACCCCGGATCCTTCTGCTGTAGGACACAAATGCCAACCAGCACCCCCAAAAATCCACCCAGGACCCCGGATCCTTCTGCAGTGGGGCATAAATACCAACCAGCACCCCCAAATCCCACTCCCAAGACCCCAGATCCTTCTGCTGTGGGGCACAAACACCAACCAGCACCCCCAAAACCTCCCCAAACCCATGGATCCTTATGCAGTGGGGCACAAATGCCAACCAATACCCCCCAAAAAAAACCCCAAAACCCCAAATCCTGATGCTGTGGGGGACAAATGCCAACCAGCACCCCCAAAAATCCACCTGAGACCCCGGATCCTTCTGCTGTAGGGCAGAAACGCCAACCAGCACCCCCAAAAAAACCCCAAAACCCCAAATTCTTCTGCAGTGGGCCATAAATACCAAGCAGCACCCCCAAAACTTCCCCAAACCCATGGATCCTTCTGCAGTGGGGCACAAGTGCCAACCAGGACCCCCAAAAATCCACCCGAGACCCCAGATCCTTCTGCTGTGGGGCACAAATGCCAACCAGCACCCCCAAAAAAACCCCAAAACCCCAAATTCTTCTGCAGCAGGGCATAAATACCATCCAGCACCCCCAAAAATCCACCTGAGACCCCGGATCCTTCTTCAGTGGGGCACAAATGCCAACCAGGACCCCCAAAACCTCCCCAAAAACTTGGGTCCTTCTGTAGTGGGGCACAAATGTCAACCAGCACCCCCAAAAAATAACCCAAACCCCCAAATTCTTCTGCTGTGGGGCACAAATGCCAACCAGCACCCCCAAAAATAACCCCAAAACCCCAAATTCACCTGAGACCCCGGATCCTTCTGCAGTGGGGCACAAATACCAACCAGCACCCCCAAAAACCCCAGATCCTTCCACAGTGGGGCACAAACACCAACCAGCACCCCCAAAAACCCCGGATCCTCCCACAGTGGGGCACAAACCCCCGAGTTTCTCGGAGAAATCGATCCAACCACCTCCCCACAGAGCTGAAAAAAGCCCCGGGGACACCTCAAAATGGGGGAAAAGAGGGTTGATTTCCCCCCAGCTGGGCTGTACCTTTTCGGGGAGCTGGGCCTCCACCTCCTTCTTCAGGCGGCGCAGCAGGAAGGGACGCAGCACCTTGTGCAGGCGCCGGATGATGAGGATGGTTTCTTCCTCGTTGAGGTCCACCTGCAGCAGCAGGAGAGGGACCCGTTAGACCCTGAGGGAAGGTCCCTCCCTCAGGACCCCTCCACGGTGGCCAAATTCCCCACGTTGGGGTTAAAGCATCGTTCAGATGGGTGATTACCCCAATCACACAAGGGTTTGGGTTGGAAAGGACCTTAAAAACCATCTTGTTCCACCCCTGGACACCTCCCACCAGAGCAGGTCGCTCCAAACCCCCTCCAGCCTTGGCCTTGAACCTCTTCAAGGTTCTCTGGGCAACCTCACAGCTCCTCTGGGCAACCTGGGCCAGGCTCTCCCCACCCTCAGAGGGAAGAATTCCTTCCTGAATCTCACCTCAATCTCCCCTCTTTGATGCCCCGTCCCTGGGAACCTTCAAGGTCGGGTTGGACGGGGGGACCCAAAAAGACATCCAAAGGCACCCAAGAAGGGACCAAGAAGGGGACCCAAAAAAAGACCCAGAAGGCACCTAAAAGGGGACCTGGGAACCTTCAAGGTCGGGTTGGACGGGGCCCAAAAAGGGACCCAGAAGGCACCCAAAAAGGGGACCCAAAAAAAGGGAACCCCAAAAAAGGGGACCCAAAAAAAAGGGGACCCAAGGCACCCAAGAAAGGACCAAGAACAGACCCAAAAAGGGACCCAAAGGCACCCGAGAAGGGACCAAAGGGGACCCAAAAAGGGACCAAAAAGGGG
>NW_015091751.1:38496-47404 GCF_001431845.1 Calidris pugnax | reverse complement strand
CCAAGAACGGACCCAAAAAGGGACCCAAAAAAAGGGGACCCAAAAGGGACCCAAAAAGACATCCAAAGGCACCCAAGAAGGGACCAAGAAGGGGACCCAAAAAAAGACCCAGAAGGCACCTAAAAGGGGACCCAGAAAGGCACCCAAAAGGGGACCCAAAATAAGACCCAGAAGGCACCCAAAAGGGACCCAAAAAAAGGGGACCCAAAAAGACATCCAAAGGCACCCAAGAAGGGACCAAGAAGGGGACCCAAAAAAAGACCCAGAAGGCACCTAAAAGGGGACCCAGAAAGGCACCCAAAAGGGGACCCAAAAAGGCACCCAAGAAGGGACCAAAAAGGGACCCCAAATGGACACCCAAAAAAAGGGGACCCAAAAGGGGGACCCAAAAAGGAACCCAAGAGGCCCGTCCCTGGCAGCCACCAAGGGGTGGAGGCCGTACCTTCTCGCCCGTCATGGCGAAGGGGGCGTTGAACCACTGCTCGAAGGTGCTGCAGCTCTTGAAGATGGTGGGGAGGAGGAAGTTGAGGAGGGCCCAGAGCTCGGGCAGCTTGTTCTGCAGGGGGGTCCCCGTCAGCAGCAGCCGCCGCGGGGCCACGTAGTGGGTGTTGAGGACCTGGGTGAGCTTGCAGTGGTGGTTCTTCATGCGGTGGCCCTCGTCCACGATCATGTACTTCCAACGGATCTGGGGGAGGAAGAGGAGGAAGAAGGTGAGGGATGGTGGCTGCTGGCGCCGTGGTGGAACAGGCCACGGCCTGAGGATCCCACCGATGGTGGAGATAGGGCTTGGGGGGGTCCATGGAGAGATCCCAGTTCTCCAGGAGGGATCCACAGAGATCCCAGTTCTCCAGGAAGGAACCAAGGAGAGATCTCAAGGCTCCAGATGGAACCCATGCCTCCAGGAGGGAACCAAGGAGAGATCTCAAGACTCCAGATGGACCTCAGACCTCCAGGAGGGAACCAAGGAGAGATCTCAGGGCTCCAGATGGAACTTGGACCTCCAGGAGGGATCCACAGAGAGATCCCAGTTCTCCAGGAGGGAACCAAGGAGAGATCTCAAGGCTCCAGATGGAACTTGGACCTCCAGGAGGGATCCACATAGAGATCTAAGGCCTCTGGGGGATCTCAGGCTTCAGGAGGGATCCTGGCCTTTGGGAGGGATCCAAAGAGGGATCCATGGAGGGTTCTCAGGCCTCCGGGAGGATCCAAGGAGAGATCCCAGGTGTCGGGAGGGATCCACAGAGGGATCCTGGGCCTCTGGGAGGGATCCATAGAGATCCCAGGTCTTTGGGAGGGATCCTGGGCTTCGGGAGGGATCCAAGCAGAGATCCCATCTTGGGAAGGATCCATGGAGGGATCCCGGGCCTCTGGGAGGATCCACAGAGGGATCCACGGAGAGATCCTGGGCCTTGGGAGGGATCCAGGCCTCTGTGAGGGATCCATAGAGATCCCAGGTCTCAGAAGGGATCCTGGGCTTCGGGAGGGATCCAAGGAGGGATCCAAAGAGAAATCCACAGAGAGATCCCAGACCTTCGTGAGGGATCCACAGAGAGATCCTACATCTCGGGAGGGATCCAGGCCTCTGTGAGGGATCCACAGAGATCCCAGGTCTCCAGGAGGGATCCACAGAGAGTTCCCAGGTCTCGGGAGGGATCCTGGGCCTCAGGAGGGATCCAAGGAGGGATCCCAGACCTCAAGGAGGGATCCAAAGAGAAATCCATGGAGAGATTCCAGACCTTTGTGAGGGATCCACAGAGAGATCCTACGTCTCGGGAGGGATCCATGGAGGGATCCAGGCCTCCATGAGGGATCCACAGAGAGATCCCAGGTCTCGGGAGGGATCCTGGGCCTCGGGAGGGATCCAAGGAGGGATCCACAGAGGGACGTGCTGTATCCCAGGAGCCAAAACCTCGGGAACGCCGAGAGGAAGAGGCAGCTCCTGCCACGACGAGGAGACTCCAGAGATAAAATCTCAGGATTTTTTCAGACCAGGACCATCTCAATCCCGATTTTTTGGTGGACGAGCCGTCGGCGCAGCCCAAATGACGCCGAGGAGGGACTCACCTTGGCCAAGATGTGCTTGTCTTTGATGATGTACTCGTAGGTGGTGAGCAAGACGTTGAATTTCCCGCTCCGGAGCTGAGGTACGAACGCCCGTCTCGCTGCTGGGGAGCCCTGGGGAGGGAGGAGAAGAAATTCCAAACAGCCACGTTAAAACAGAGAGGGATTTCCAGGAGAAAGGAAAAAAAAATAAAAGCAAAGAGGTGGTGGGAGCCAGGATGGTCCCTTTGGAACCAGAAAGGTGGGGGGTGGGAGCTGGATTCCTGCTGCCGTTCAAGGGAATGAAAAATGAAGGTTTTTATGGCTTTAGGGCCAGGAAAATGTCCCAGCTTCCTCGGGATAACGGGAATATTGTTGGAGAGGGAGGAGGAAAAGGGAAACTGGTGAAGGAGCCCGGTCAAACTTGCTGGTGACACCAAGCTGGGAGGGGTGGGGACCCAAAAAGACATCCAAAGGCACCCAAGAAGGGACCAAGAAGGGGACCCAAAAAAAGACCCAGAAGGCACCTAAAAGGGGACCCAGAAAGGCACCCAAAAGGGGACCCAAAAAGGCACCCAAGAAGGGACCAAAAAGGGACCCCAAATGGACACCCAAAAAAAGGGGACCCAAAAGGGGGACCCAAAAAGGAACCCAAGAGGCCCGTCCCTGGCAGCCACCAAGGGGTGGAGGCCGTACCTTCTCGCCCGTCATGGCGAAGGGGGCGTTGAACCACTGCTCGAAGGTGCTGCAGCTCTTGAAGATGGTGGGGAGGAGGAAGTTGAGGAGGGCCCAGAGCTCGGGCAGCTTGTTCTGCAGGGGGGTCCCCGTCAGCAGCAGCCGCCGCGGGGCCACGTAGTGGGTGTTGAGGACCTGGGTGAGCTTGCAGTGGTGGTTCTTCATGCGGTGGCCCTCGTCCACGATCATGTACTTCCAACGGATCTGGGGGAGGAAGAGGAGGAAGAAGGTGAGGGATGGTGGCTGCTGGCGCCGTGGTGGAACAGGCCACGGCCTGAGGATCCCACCGATGGTGGAGATAGGGCTTGGGGGGGTCCATGGAGAGATCCCAGTTCTCCAGGAGGGATCCACAGAGATCCCAGTTCTCCAGGAAGGAACCAAGGAGAGATCTCAAGGCTCCAGATGGAACCCATGCCTCCAGGAGGGAACCAAGGAGAGATCTCAAGACTCCAGATGGACCTCAGACCTCCAGGAGGGAACCAAGGAGAGATCTCAGGGCTCCAGATGGAACTTGGACCTCCAGGAGGGATCCACAGAGAGATCCCAGTTCTCCAGGAGGGAACCAAGGAGAGATCTCAAGGCTCCAGATGGAACTTGGACCTCCAGGAGGGATCCACATAGAGATCTAAGGCCTCTGGGGGATCTCAGGCTTCAGGAGGGATCCTGGCCTTTGGGAGGGATCCAAAGAGGGATCCATGGAGGGTTCTCAGGCCTCCGGGAGGATCCAAGGAGAGATCCCAGGTGTCGGGAGGGATCCACAGAGGGATCCTGGGCCTCTGGGAGGGATCCATAGAGATCCCAGGTCTTTGGGAGGGATCCTGGGCTTCGGGAGGGATCCAAGCAGAGATCCCATCTTGGGAAGGATCCATGGAGGGATCCCGGGCCTCTGGGAGGATCCACAGAGGGATCCACGGAGAGATCCTGGGCCTTGGGAGGGATCCAGGCCTCTGTGAGGGATCCATAGAGATCCCAGGTCTCGGGAGGGATCCAAGGAGGGATCCACAGAGAGATCCTACGTCTCGGGAGGGATCCTGGGCTTCGGGAGGGATCCAAGGAGGGATCCACAGAGAGATCCTACGTCTCGGGAGGGATCCTGGGCTTCGGGAGGGATCCAAGGAGGGATCCACAGAGAGATCCTACGTCTCGGGAGGGATCCTGGGCTTCGGGAGGGATCCAAGGAGGGATCCACAGAGAGATCCTACGTCTCGGGAGGGATCCTGGGCTTCGGGAGGGATCCAAGGAGGGATCCACAGAGAGATCCCAGACCTTCGTGAGGGATCCACAGAGAGATCCTACGTCTCGGGAGGGATCCATGGAGGGATCCAGGCCTCCATGAGGGATCCACAGAGAGATCCCAGGTCTCGGGAGGGATCCTGGGCCTCGGGAGGGATCCAAGGAGGGATCCACAGAGGGACGTGCTGTATCCCAGGAGCCAAAACCTCGGGAACGCCGAGAGGAAGAGGCAGCTCCTGCCACGACGAGGAGACTCCAGAGATAAAATCTCAGGATTTTTTCAGACCAGGACCATCTCAATCCCGATTTTTTGGTGGACGAGCCGTCGGCGCAGCCCAAATGACGCCGAGGAGGGACTCACCTTGGCCAAGATGTGCTTGTCTTTGATGATGTACTCGTAGGTGGTGAGCAAGACGTTGAATTTCCCGCTCCGGAGCTGAGGAAGGGCCACCAAAAGCCTCCAACAGCCCTCTCACCTGGTACTGCTTGAGGACGCCGTTGACCATCAGCGTGGACTGTTTGTCCACCCTCTCGGTGACGGCGTGGGCCACCGCGTAGTAGGACTGGAGCCCCCGGGCCAGGGCCTGAGACACCCCGTATTCGTCGTCCACGTCTTGCTTTGCGTTCCTGGGGGTTGAAATGGGAGATAAAAAAGATGTTCCTTTGGAGAAACCTCCCCCATCGGTGCTGGGGTAGGGGTAATTTTCACCAAATTGGGTCTGATTTTGACAAAAGCCAACGCCACCCACTGAACTTCTCTCCTTTGACACAAAACCTACAGGGATCAAAGGCTGGGCCACCATCCAGAGAGACCTGGACACACAGAGAGTTGGGCAGAGGAACCTCATGAAGTTCCACCAAGGGCAAGTGTTGGGGGTGACCTGCTGGGGAGAAGCTCTGAGGAGAAGGATCTGGGGGTCCTGGGGGACAACGGGGTGACCATGAGCCACCAACGTGCCCTGATGGCCAAGGAGGCCAATGGTCATCAGGAAGAGTGTGGAGAACCTCAAGGGAGGTCATCCCCCCCACTCTGCTCTGCCCCATCTGGAGCACTGGGACCAGTTGTGGGCTCCCCAGTTCCAGAAGGAGAGGGAACTGGTGGAGAGGGTCCAGCAAAGGGCTATGAAGATGATGAGGGGCTGGAGCATCTCTCTGATGAAGAAAGGCTGAGGGACTTGGGGCTTTGGAGTCTGGAGAAGAGAAGAGTTCTGGGCTCCCCAGTTCAAGAGGGACAGGGAACTGCTGGAGAGAGTCCAGCGTAGGGCAACAAAGATGATGGAGGGGTTGGAGCATCTCCATGAGGAGGAAATTTTGAAAGTGGCAGAGCCCTGGAAGAGGCTGCCCAGAGAGGTGGGGTGGGTCTCCATCTCTGGAGATATTCCAACCCCCCCTGGATGGGACCTGCTCTGGCTGGGGGGAGGTTGGAGGAGACGACCTCCAGAAGGTCCCTTCCCACCCCACATCATTCTGTGAAACCAACCTGGAGACATCAAGGCCGATACTTGCCTTGTAGGAGACCTTCACCACCGAAGGCGCCCACTTGTCGAACTCATAGGCCCAATTCGACAAAGTTCTGGGGGAAAAACCAGAGAGAAAGGGTAAAAGCGGTGCCCCCCTTGCAGGAGGGGGAGGGGAGAGCTTGGAGGAGGAGGAGGAGGAGGAGGACACGTACGAGAGAGGTACGATGATGAGGAAGGGCCCGTTGATGCGCTTGTGCTCCATGAGGTATGTGATCAACGCGATGGTCTGGATGGTCTTGCCC
Organism: Calidris pugnax; assembly: GCF_001431845.1. Taxonomy (NCBI): domain Eukaryota; kingdom Metazoa; phylum Chordata; class Aves; order Charadriiformes; family Scolopacidae; genus Calidris; species Calidris pugnax. The sequence continues at coordinate 41,634 of NW_015091751.1, read as the reverse complement.
AACCCCATCTCGTCGGCCAAGATCCCGTTCAGGTTGTTGTTGTACAAGGACACCAGCCACTCCAGCCCTTTGATCTGCCAGGGAGGGGGAAAAAAAGGGGGAAAAAAGGGGAAAAATCAGGATCCAGGGATGGAAAAACCTCAAATTAGAGTCCGAGGAGTCGGGGATCAGACCTGGGTGTCCCCCCAGCCCTGTTGTTACTCCCTATTAAATAATTAAGATGGGATCGTTAAAGCAAGGCTTCATTTAAATTATTATTCAATATTATAATATTTATATATTCTTAATATATTAATATTTATAATTCAAATATTATTATTATTATTATTTAAAGGGTCTCCTCCCCTCCCACCCTCCCCTCCAGGAGGGGAAAGGAAGGGCTTTTTGAGCAAATTCACACCTTTTTACCGCGAACGGTTTTGCCCAAAACCCATCAGGTTGTCGTCGTCGTAATTTCAATTTTGGAGCAAGCTCTGATTTTCATTTGGTTTTGGAGAAAGCTTCGATTTTGGAGAAACATCAGAAAGGCTTAGGATTTAACGGCAGAATTGTCTCCATTGACCTCGGAGCCATTTTGGGTGCCAAGACCAAGTTTTATTTGACTAATTCCACCACTGATTTAGAAAACTTATAATTTTTTTTCAGTCTGAATTTCTTCTTTAAGGGCAAATCTGCTTTTTTAAGCGCCTTTATCTCACACCAGAGGGGAGGGCTCTGCCCTCAGCTCCTGTTTCTCACTGTTGGGAGCTGGAATGTGCCAAACCCTCCCTGAAGGGCCACCAAAAGCCCTGGAAGGGCCACCAAGAGCTCCAGCAGGGCCACCAAAAGCCATGGAAGGGCCACCAAAAGCCATGGAAGGGCCACCAAAAGCCGTGGAAGGGCCACCAAAAGCTGTGGAAGGGCCACCAAAAGCTGTGGAAGGGCCACCAAAAGTCCTGGAAGGGCCACCAAAAGTCCTGGAAGGGCCACCAAAAGCTCCAGCAGGGCCACCAAAAGCTCCAGCAGGGCCACCAAAAGCTCCAGCAGGGCCACCAAAAGCCTCCAACAGCCCTCTCACCTGGTACTGCTTGAGGACGCCGTTGACCATCAGCGTGGACTGTTTGTCCACCCTCTCGGTGACGGCGTGGGCCACCGCGTAGTAGGACTGGAGCCCCCGGGCCAGGGCCTGAGACACCCCGTATTCGTCGTCCACGTCTTGCTTTGCGTTCCTGGGGGTTGAAATGGGAGATAAAAAAGATGTTCCTTTGGAGAAACCTCCCCCATCGGTGCTGGGGTAGGGGTAATTTTCACCAAATTGGGTCTGATTTTGACAAAAGCCAACGCCACCCACTGGAATTCCTCTCCTTTGACACAAAACCTACAAGGATCAAGTTGGAGGCCTGGGATCAGTGGTGTCCCCCCAGGGGTCAACACTTGGTCCAATTTTGTTCAACAGATTCATAAACGACCTTGACGAGGGGACAGAGTGTATCCTCAGCAAGTTGGCTGATGGTACCAAACGAGGGGAGAGCTTGGAGGAGGAGGAGGAGGAGGAGGACACGTACGAGAGAGGTACGATGATGAGGAAGGGCCCGTTGATGCGCTTGTGCTCCATGAGGTATGTGATCAACGCGATGGTCTGGATGGTCTTGCCCAACCCCATCTCGTCGGCCAAGATCCCGTTCAGGTTGTTGTTGTACAGGGACACCAGCCACTCCAGCCCTTTGATCTGCCAGGGAGGGGGAAAAAAAGGGGGGAAAAAAGGGGAAAAATCAGGATCCAGGGATGGAAAAACCTCAAATTAGAGTCCGAGGAGTCGGGGATCGGACCTGGGTGTCCCCCCAGCCCTGTTGTTACTCCCTATTAAATAATTAAGATGGGATCGTTAAAGCAAGGCTTCATTTAAATTATTATTCAATATTATAATATTTATATATTCTTAATATATTAATATTTATAATTCAAATATTATTATTATTATTATTTAAAGGGTCTCCTCCCCTCCCACCCTCCCCTCCAGGAGGGGAAAGGAAGGGCTTTTTGAGCAAATTCACACCTTTTTACCGCGAACGGTTTTGCCCAAAACCCATCAGGTTGTCGTCGTCGTAATTTCAATTTTGGAGCAAGCTCTGATTTTCATTTGGTTTTGGAGAAAGCTTCGATTTTGGAGAAACATCAGAAAGGCTTAGGATTTAACGGCAGAATTGTCTCCATTGACCTCGGAGCCATTTTGGGTGCCAAGACCAAGTTTTATTTGACTAATTCCACCACTGATTTAGAAAACTTATAATTTTTTTTCATTCTGAATTTCTTCTTTAAGGGCAAATCTGCTTTTTTAAGCGCCTTTATCTCACACCAGAGGGGAGGGCTCTGCCCTCAGCTCCTGTTTCTCACTGTTGGGAGCTGGAATGTGCCAAACCCTCCCTGAAGGGCCACCAAAAGCCCTGGAAGGGCCACCAAGAGCTCCAGCAGGGCCACCAAAAGCCATGGAAGGGCCACCAAAAGCCATGGAAGGGCCACCAAAAGCTCCAGCAGGACCACCAAAAGCCATGGAAAGGCCACCAAAAGCTCCAGCAGGGCCACCAAAAGCCATGCTATATAAATAAAATCTGGGCAATATTTAAGAGTAGTGGTGTAAACGGGTTTAAGAGGGCTAGCATGAGCATGCCTTGAGTTGCTAAGAATGGACTGATGAGTTCTTTTCAAAATTCTTGCAAAAACACATCAGTCCTTTTTGCAATTTTTGTAGAAAATTATTCTAAAAGTGTATTCCTCATTGAATCTTTTCCAGATCCTGTCAAAGGGTATTTTTCGCTAACAGGTCCCATTAAGGAAATTACAAAAGATTGAAAGATACTGAAGGGAAGGGAAGGGAAGGGAAGGGAAGGGAAGGAAAGGAAGGGAAGAGGAGGGAAGAAAAGAAAGGGAAGAGGAGGGAAGAAAAGAAAGGGAAGAGGAGGGAAGAAAAGGGAGAGGAGGGAAGAAAAGGGAGAGGAGGGAAGGAGAGGAAGGGAGGAAAAGGGAAAAGGGAGAGGAAGAAGAAAAGGGAGAGGAGGGAAGAAAAGGGAGAGGAGGGAAGGAGAGGAAGGGAGGAAAAGGGAAAAGGGAGAGGAAGAAAAAGGGAAAAGGGAGAGAGGAGGGAGAGGGGGGGGGGGAGGG
>NW_015091751.1:37563-38247 GCF_001431845.1 Calidris pugnax | reverse complement strand
GGTGAGACACTGGAACAGGTTGCCCAGGGAAGTTGTGGGTGCCCCATCCCTGGAGGGGTTCAAGGCCAGGCTGGATGGGGCCTTGAGCAACCTGTTTGAGTGGGAGGTGTCCCTGCCCATGGCGGGGGGGTTGGAACTCCATGATCTTGGAGGTCCCTTCCAACCCAAACCATTCTATGATGTGCTCTGGGCAACCTTGTTTTGGCCAGGGGTTGGACTGGATGATCTCTAGAAGGTCCCTTCCAACTCTGACCATTCCCTGATTCCACGATTCACCCAAGTTCTCCCCAAATTGAAGGGGGATGGGGTTGGGGGAGGAAATTTTGGGGCAGGACTCACTCAATGATGTGTCTGGCATCCACCTCCGAGACATCGTCGCTGTCGGGGTCAGGGATCTTCTTCTTCTCCTCCACGGGGAGGGCGGGCTGAGCCGGCGCCGGCTGCTCCTCCTCTTCCTCCTGCCAGAAACCCACCCGTTTGAGCCCCAAAAATCCCTTCTTTGCCTTTATTCAACCCAAAGGGCAGCCAAAATGATGGCCCAGCCCGTGGGCAACAGGGCTGTTCTCTCCAAAATCATTAAAAATCAAAAAAAAGGAAACGGAGGGTGGTGATCTTCCTCCCTTACCTCCTCCTCCTCCTCTGACCCACTTTCTTCACTGTCAGATCTCGGAGCTACTTCATACC
>NW_015091751.1:34523-35535 GCF_001431845.1 Calidris pugnax | reverse complement strand
GAGAGGAGGGAGAGGAGGGAGAGGAGGGAGAGGAGGGAGAGGAGGGAGAGGAGGGAGAGGAGGGAGAGGAGGGAGAGGAGGGAGAGGAGGGAGAGGAGGGAGAGGAGGGAGAGGAGGGAGAGGAGGGAGAGGAGGGAGAGGAGGGAGAGGAGGGAGAGGAGGGAGAGGAGGGAGAGGAGGGAGAGGAGGGAGAGGAGGGAGAGGAGGGAGAGGAGGGAGAGGAGGGAGAGGAGGGAGAGGAGGGAGAGGAGGGAGAGGAGGGAGAGGAGGGAGAGGAGGGAGAGGAGGGGAAGGAAAGACCAGACCATCAGGTCATTCTTGGTCCAAATCAGGAGGGTTTTTGCCTCAAAACTCACATTTCCAACATCCAGCAAACCCACCCCAGAACCACCACAAAAGGACCATGAAGAACCCCAAAAACGACTGCTTTAACGCCAGCAAAACTCAGCTATTTTCAGCTGTGTCAGGGAGGAGGATGATGAGGGGAGACCCCAACACCTGCTGATGTCTCCAACCCCTACGTGGCACGAGGAGGAGGAGGAGGAAGATCTTAGGACCTACCTCCCCATCGGGTCCGATGGCCGGCGTCTGCCCCTCCGCGTTCTCCGCCTTCTGCAAGAGGAGGAAGAGGAGACATCAGGGACCCTGCACCTCCACAGAGACCTTCCTCCCGGCTCCTCCACCCCCTCACCTCTGACCCACTTTCTTCACTGTCAGATCTCGGAGCTACTTCATACCTAATTAAACACAAACAATTAATATTTAATTGCCAATCTGCTCCCGGCAGAGACCAGCTCGGCTCGAAAACACCCCCCCCTCATTAAAACCTCAAATTCGTTATGGGTATCGATATTTTTTTAATAAATAAAATGCTTGCTGTGATATAAAAATGCTCTTTTGTTGCAATGGGACGGGTTGTGATATAAAAATTGCTCTTTTTTCTCATTCTTCCCCCAGTTCAGCTTTTCACAGGGAGGGCGTGGTGTCTGGGACCCCCCCCATAAACTCCCCC
>NW_015091751.1:30489-32985 GCF_001431845.1 Calidris pugnax | reverse complement strand
CCCCCCTCACCTTCTTCTTCTTCTTCTTCTTCTTCTCCTTGGCCACCTGGGCGGCCTTGTGCTGCCGCACCAGCTCCGTCAGGTTGGCCACGTACTCGTCCGTCTGCTGCAGCAGGTAGGCCAAGCGCTTGTCCTTCTTCTGGTCGATGAGCTTGCGGTAGCCCTCCTCATCCTCAGCCTGGGGAGAGGAAGAGCGTTAACCCCCCCACTCCTGCTGAGGTCACAGCACGGTGTGGGGTGGGAAGGGACCTTCTGGAGATCGTCTCCTCCAACCTCCCCCCAGCCAGAGCAGGTTCCACAGGGTCCCATCCAGTCTCCTCCAACCCTCCCAGCCAGAGCAGGTTCCACATGATGTCTCCAGAGATGGAGACCACCCCACCTCTCTGGGCAGCCTCTCCCAGGGCTCTGCCACCCTCAAAATGGAGAAGTTCCTCCTCATGGTGAGATGGAACTTCCCATCTCCCAGTTTGTCCCCATTGCCCCTTGTCCTGTCACTGGGCACCACTGGAAAAAGCCTGGCCCCATCCTCCTGACACCCACCAGCCAGAAGATCCCCCCCTCAGTCTTCTCCAGACTCAAAAGCCCCAAGTCCTTCAGCCTTTCTTCATCATGGAGATCCTCCAGCCCCTCATCATCCTCCCAGTCCCCCCGGGACCCTCCCCACCAGTTCCCTGTCCTCCTGGAACTGGGGAACCCAAAACTGGTCCCAGTGCTCCAGATGGGGCAGAGCAGAGTGTGGGGAGGATGACCTCCCTTGAGGTTCTCCACGCTCTCCCTGATGCCCCCCAGGATGCCGTTGGCCTCCTTGGCCACAGGGGCACGTTGGTGGCTCATGGTCACCCCATTGTCCCCCAGGACCCCCAGATCCTTCTCCTCAGAGCTGCTCCCCAGCAGGTCACCCCCAACCCGTCCTGGGGCAGGGGGTTCTTCCTCCCCAGGGGCAGGACCCTACTCGTTGAACATCATGAGGTTCCTCTGCCCAACTCTCCAGCCCGTCCAGGTCTCTCTGGATGGTGGCCCAGCCTCATGGTGTGTCCCCCACCCCTCCCAGCTCGGTGTCACCAGCAAACAGTGCTGTGGGGACACTCTGTCCCCTCCACCCAGGTCGTTGAGGATGATATTGAGCAGGACCAGAGCCAGATGGACCCCTGGAGACCACCAGCAGTGACCACCCAGCCACTGATGTCAACCCTCTGAGCTCTGCCATCCAGCTACTTCTCCACCCACCCCACTGTCCTCTCCTCTGACCCATGGAGGTGGTGTGGGACAACTGTACGTTGTGGACACACACATGAAATGCTTTACCATCAAACGGCGCATCCGTTCCTTCTCGATCCTCTCGTTCTCCTTCTTCTGCTCGCGCTCGGTGTTGGCGTGGTAGGTGGCCACCGCCTTGGTCAACTTCTGGATCTTGCCGGTGACGGAGCGATGGTATTCCTTGAAATCTTTAGCGTGCTGGAGGATGCTGTTGAGGTATTCCTGGGGGGAACAGCAAGGGCAGAGCGTCAGGACAACCGCGGGAGGGTTTGGGGTCGGAAAGGACCTTTTAAATAGTCCGACCCCCTGCAACCAGCGGGGACACCTCGTTGGTGGTGGGACACCACCTTCCATGGTGTGTTCTGCTGAATTCATACATCTAATGCTCAGAGAGCTCAGAGAGATGGACTTCTCTTATATTCAATAGAGTATTTGGGTTGGAAGGGACCTACAAGGTCCAACCACTCTCTAACCCAACCTACCACCCTTCAAGCTCAACCAACCACCCTCTGGTCCAACCAACCACGCTTCAAACCCAACCTACCCCCCTCCGGATCCAATCAACCACTCTCTGACCCAACCTACCACCCTTCGAGCCCAACCTTCTCTTATATTCAATAGAGTATTTGGGTTGGAAGGGTCCAACCAACCACCCTCTGGCCCAACCTACACCCCTCTGGTCCAACCAACCACCCTTCAAGCCCAACCTACCCCCCTCTGGTCCAACCAACCACCCCATGGCCCAACCTACCACCCTTCGAGTCCAACCAACCACTCTCTGGCCCAACCTAACCCTCTCCGGGTCCAACCTCCCACCCTCCAGGTCCAACCAACCACCCCCTGGGTCCAACCTACCACCCTTCAAGCCCAATCTACCCCCCTCTGGGTCCAACCTCCCACCCTTTGAGCCCAACCTAACCCCCTCTGGGTCCAACCAACCACCCTCTGGTCCAACCAACCACCCTCTGGTCCAACTTACCCCTCTCCAGGTCCAACCTACCCCTCTCCACGTCCAACCAACCACCCTTTGAGCCCAACCTACCCCCTTCCAGGTCTAACCAACCACCCTCTTGGCCCAACCTACCCCCCTCCAGATCCAACCAACCACCCTCTGATCCAACCAACCACTCTTCAAGCCCAACTTACCCCTCTCTGGGTCCAACCAACCACCCCCTGGTCCAACCTACCTCCCTCCAGGTCCAACCAACCACCCTCTGACCCAACCAACCACCCCCCCAC
>NW_015091751.1:6814-12870 GCF_001431845.1 Calidris pugnax | reverse complement strand
AGGGAGAGGAGGGAGAGGAGGGGAAGGAAAGACCAGACCATCAGGTCATTCTTGGTCCAAATCAGGAGGGTTTTTGCCTCAAAACTCACATTTCCAACATCCAGCAAACCCACCCCAGAACCACCACAAAAGGACCATGAAGAACCCCAAAAACGACTGCTTTAACGCCAGCAAAACTCAGCTATTTTCAGCTGTGTCAGGGAGGAGGATGATGAGGGGAGACCCCAACACCTGCTGATGTCTCCAACCCCTACGTGGCACGAGGAGGAGGAGGAGGAAGATCTTAGGACCTACCTCCCCATCGGGTCCGATGGCCGGCGTCTGCCCCTCCGCGTTCTCCGCCTTCTGCAAGAGGAGGAAGAGGAGACATCAGGGACCCTGCACCTCCACAGAGACCTTCCTCCCGGCTCCTCCACCCCCTCACCTTCTTCTTCTTCTTCTTCTTCTTCTCCTTGGCCACCTGGGCGGCCTTGTGCTGCCGCACCAGCTCCGTCAGGTTGGCCACGTACTCGTCCGTCTGCTGCAGCAGGTAGGCCAAGCGCTTGTCCTTCTTCTGGTCGATGAGCTTGCGGTAGCCCTCCTCATCCTCAGCCTGGGGAGAGGAAGAGCGTTAACCCCCCCTGCTCCTGCTGAGGTCACAGCACGGTGTGGGGTGGGAAGGGACCTTCTGGAGATCGTCTCCTCCAACCTCCCCCCAGCCAGAGCAGGTTCCACAGGGTCCCATCCAGTTGGGGTTGGGATGTCTCCAGAGATGGAGACCACCCCACCTCTCTGGGCAGCCTCTCCCAGGGCTCTGCCACCCTCAAAATGGAGAAGTTCCTCCTCATGGTGAGATGGAACTTCCCATCTCCCAGTTTGTCCCCATTGCCCCTTGTCCTGTCACTGGGCACCACTGGAAAAAGCCTGGCCCCATCCTCCTGACACCCACCAGCCAGAAGATCCCCCCCTCAGTCTTCTCCAGACTCAAAAGCCCCAAGTCCTTCAGCCTTTCTTCATCATGGAGATCCTCCAGCCCCTCATCATCCTCCCAGTCCCCCCGGGACCCTCCCCACCAGTTCCCTGTCCTCCTGGAACTGGGGAACCCAAAACTGGTCCCAGTGCTCCAGATGGGGCAGAGCAGAGTGTGGGGAGGATGACCTCCCTTGAGGTTCTCCACGCTCTCCCTGATGCCCCCCAGGATGCCGTTGGCCTCCTTGGCCACAGGGGCACGTTGGTGGCTCATGGTCACCCCATTGTCCCCCAGGACCCCCAGATCCTTCTCCTCAGAGCTGCTCCCCAGCAGGTCACCCCCAACCCGTCCTGGGGCAGGGGGTTCTTCCTCCCCAGGGGCAGGACCCTACTCATTGAACATCATGAGGTTCCTCTGCCCAACTCTCCAGCCCGTCCAGGTCTCTCTGGATGGTGGCCCAGCCTCATGGTGTGTCCCCCACCCCTCCCAGCTCGGTGTCACCAGCAAACAGTGCTATGGGGACACTCTGTCCCCTCCACCCAGGTCGTTGAGGATGATATTGAGCAGGACCAGAGCCAGATGGACCCCTGGAGACCACCAGCAGTGACCACCCAGCCACTGATGTCAACCCTCTGAGCTCTGCCATCCAGCTACTTCTCCACCCACCCCACTGTCCTCTCCTCTGACCCATGGAGGTGGTGTGGGACAACTGTACGTTGTGGACACACACATGAAATGCTTTACCATCAAACGGCGCATCCGTTCCTTCTCGATCCTCTCGTTCTCCTTCTTCTGCTCGCGCTCGGTGTTGGCGTGGTAGGTGGCCACCGCCTTGGTCAACTTCTGGATCTTGCCGGTGACGGAGCGATGGTATTCCTTGAAATCTTTAGCGTGCTGGAGGATGCTGTTGAGGTATTCCTGGGGGGAACAGCAAGGGCAGAGCGTCAGGACAACCGCGGGAGGGTTTGGGGTCGGAAAGGACCTTTTAAATAGTCCGACCCCCTGCAACCAGCGGGGACACCTCGTTGGTGGTGGGACACCACCTTCCATGGTGTGTTCTGCTGAATTCATACATCTAATGCTCAGAGAGCTCAGAGAGATGGACTTCTCTTATATTCAATAGAGTATTTGGGTTGGAAGGGACCTACAAGGTCCAACCACTCTCTAACCCAACCTACCACCCTTCAAGCTCAACCAACCACCCTCTGGTCCAACCAACCACCCTCTGATCCAACCAACCACTCTTCAAGCCCAACTTACCCCTCTCTGGGTCCAACCAACCACCCCCTGGTCCAACCTACCGGGTCCAACCAACCACCCTCTGGTCCAACCTACCCACCTTGGAGCCCAACCTACCCCCCTTGGAGCCCAACCAACCACCCTCTGGTCCAACCTACCCCCCTCAGGACCAATCAACCCCTCTCCAGGTCCAACCAACCACCCTTTGAGCCCAACCTACCCCCCTCCAGATCCAACCAACCACCCTCTGATCCAATCAACCACTCTCTGACCCAACCTACCACCCTTCGAGCCCAACCTACCACCCTCTGGTCCAACCAACCACCCTCTGGTCCAACTTACCCCTCTCCAGGTCCAACCTACCCCTCTCCAGGTCCAACCAACCACCCTTTGAGCCCAACCTACCCCCTTCCAGGTCTAACCAACCACCCTCTTGGCCCAACCTACCCCCCTCCAGATCCAACCAACCACCCTCTGATCCAACCAACCACTCTTCAAGCCCAACTTACCCCTCTCTGGGTCCAACCAACCACCCCCTGGTCCAACCTACCTCCCTCCAGGTCCAACCACCCCCCTCCAGGTCCAACCAACCACTCTTCAAGCCCAACCTACCCCTCTCTGGGTCCAACCAACCACCCTCTGGTCCAACCTACCCCCCTCCAGATCCAACCAACCACTCTTCAAGCCCAACCTACCCCTCTCTGGGTCCAACCAACCACCCTCTGGTCCAACCTACCCCCCTTGGAGCCCAACCTACCCCCCTTGGAGCCCAACCAACCACCCTCTGGTCCAACCTACCCCCCTCAGGACCAATCAACCCCTCTCCGGAGATCGTCTACCTCTGGTTGAGCCCAACCTACCCCCCTTGGAGCCCAACCAACCACCCTCTGGGTCCAACCAACCACTCTCTGTTCCAACCTACCCGCCTTGGGGTCCAACCTACCACCCTCTGGTCCAACCTACCCCCCTTGGAGCCCAACCAACCACCCTCTGGTCCAACCTACCCCCCTTGGAGCCCAACCAACCACCCTCTGGTCCAACCTACCCCCCTTGGAGCCCAACCAACCACCCCCTGGCCCAACGAGGAACTTCCCCAAATGCCCTAAAAAAGGGCAATTCCCTACGAAACCCCATCTTGGCCACCTCCAGCCGCCCAATCCCTGCGACGCCGGTCCCAGCTGACCTGGTGCTTCTGCCGACGCTTCCGCTCCTGCTCGATCTTCTGCTGCTTCTCCAGCTTCTCGGTGATGCGAGCCTCACGTAGGGACTGCCTCTTGCTGCGCTTGTAGGCCTTGGCGTTCAGCGCCGTCTCCAGGGCCGTGTCCCTCCTCATGCACACCACCACCTCCTGCCGCAGCTTTTCATGGAATCAGAGAAACATTGGGGTTGGAAGAGACCCTTGGGATCATCGGGTCCAACCATCTCCCCTACTCTACAAAGTCCTCCCCTACACCATGTCCCTCAGCACTGCATCTAAACGGCCCTTCAACACAGCCAGGGATGGTGACTCCACCCCCTCCCTGGGCAGCCTGTTCCAATGCCCGACCACTCTTTGGGTGAAAAATTCCTTCCTAATGTTCAATCTAAACCTAAATGTTCAATCTAAACCTCCCCTGTTGGAGCTTGAAGCCGTTCCCTCTCCTTCTGTCACTAATTACCTGTGAGAAGAGCCCAGCACCAACCTCTCTACAGTGTCCTTTCAAGGAGTTGTAGAGAGTGATGAGGTCTCCCCTCAGCCTCCTCTTCCTCACACTAAACAGCCCCAGCTCCTTCAGCTGCTCTTCATATGATTTGTCTTCTAGGCCCTTCACCAGCTTCGTTGCCCTCCTCTGCACTCGCTCCAGCACCTCCAGATCTCTCTTGGATTGAGGTGCCCAAAACTGGACACAACACTCGAGGTGTGGCCTCCCCAGTGCTGAGTCCAGGGGCACAATCACCTCCCTGCTTCTGCTGGTCACACTATTTTTGATACAAGCCAGGATGCCATTGGCTTTCTTGCCCCCCTGGGCACACTGTTGGCTCATATTCAGCCCTTTGTCAACTAGAACCCCCAGGTCTCTTTCCTCCAGGCAGCTCCAGCCACACTTCCCCCAGCCTGTAGCGCTGCAGGGGGTTCTTGTGGCCCAAGGGCAGGACCTGGCACTTGCCCTTGTTGAAACTCATGCCATTGATCTTGGCCCAGTGATCCAGCCAAAAACGACCCAAGCAATTCATTAATTCCAATTAATTTCACCCAGCTCCCGGCCACAACTACTTCCTGAACCCCATCTCCATGGAGACCCAGCTCACCTGGCGCTGGAAGTTGAGCAGCCGTAGTGCTTTGAGTTCAATGGTAGCTTTGGTTCTCAGGTCACCAGCCAAGGAGCCGGGGAGGTTCTCCAGCTCCTGGATCCTGTGGGCGATGCGAGCCTGCAGCCTGCGGAGCAAGGAGAGGGGACCTCAGGGATGGGCAGGAGGAGGAATTCTCCATCACCACCACCACCAGCAGGAGCTCTGGTGTCCTGGAGGCCTTATCTCAGGTGAGATGGGGGCTCCTGGCACCCAGAGCTTCCACCCTGGTTTCATCGATTGCCACGGCAGAGACCCCCCCAGTAAAACACCAGAGGGACCAGATTCCAGGAGGCACCTTGAGAAGCTCCAAGGAAAACTCACCCCCTTCTTTGTCCCTCCAGATCTCTGCACCTCACCAGGAGGCACCTTGAGAAGCTCCAAGGATGTCCCTCCCAGATCTCTGCACCTCACACGTTAATGGTTGTGGGACAGTTTGGGTGGGAAGGGACCTTAAAGACCATCTAGTTCCACCTCCCACCAGAGCAGGTTGCTCCAAGCCCCTTCCAACCTTGGCCTTGAACCTCTTCAAGGTTCTCTGGGCAACCTCACAGCTCCTCTGGGCAACCTGGGCCAGGCTCTCACCACCCTCAGAGTCAACAATTTCTCCCTAAATCTCCCCTCAATCTCCCCTCTTTGATGCCCCGTCCCTGGGAACCTTCAAGGTCGCGTTGGACGGGGCTTGGAGCCACCTGGGCTGGGTGGAGATGGCCCTGCTCATGGAATCATGGAAGGGTTTGGGTGGGAAGGGACCTTCAAGACCATTGAGCTCCATTCGAGATACGTCCCACCAGAGCAGGTCGCTCCAAGCCCCCTCCAACCTTGGCCTTGAACCTCTTCAAGGTTCTCTGGGCAACCTGGACCTTCAAGACCATTGAGCTCCATCCCTGGACACCTCCCACCAGAGCAGGTCGCTCCAAGCCCCCTCCAACCTTGGCCTTGAACCCCTCCAGGGATGGGGCAGCCACAGCTTCTCGGGGCAACCTGGGCCAGGCTCTCCCCACCCTCAGAGTCAACAATTTCTCTCTAAATCTCCCCTTTTTCAGCTTAAAACCTTTCCTCCTCATCCCATGGCTCCCCTCCCTGATCCCTGCTCCCTCCCCATCTCTCCTGGAGCCCCTTGAGGGACTGGAAGGGGCTCCAAGGTCTCCCCAGAGCCTTCTCTTCTCCAGGTTGAACCCCCCCCAATTCTATCACCACCCCCTCCCAGCAGAGGGGCTCCAGCATCTCTAGGGCTTCCTCCAGCCCCACTCTGACACCTCCATGTCCTCCTGATGCCCCCAGGGGTATGACAGGAGGGGGAAGGGCCGGGTGATGCCCCAGGAGGTGGGAAGGGATGGCATGAGGGGGGGGTGAAGAGGGAAAGCCCCCCCCCTGTTCCCCAATCCCTACCTGTACTCCCTTTCCTGCAGGATCTCCACTGGGTCGAGCCCGCGGGGTTTCTGGATGGGGGTGATGCGGTTCTGCTTCTGGTGGAGCTGGACCATGGGGGCAGGTTGGGCCGGCTGCCCCGGGGACTGGGTCTGGGGGGGCATCACCG
>NW_015091751.1:1021-6488 GCF_001431845.1 Calidris pugnax | reverse complement strand
AGAAAAGGGAGAGAGAGAAAAGGGAGAGAGAGAAAAGGGAGAGAGAGAAAAGGGAGAGAGAGAAAAGGGAGAGAAAGAAAAGGGAGAGAAAGAAAAGGGAGAGAAAGAAAAGGGAGAGAAAGAAAAGGGAGAGGGAAAAAGACAACCAAAATCCATCAGTTTTAAGGAAAAGGGGTTGATTAAAAATACCCCCAGGTCCCTTCCCACTGATCGGGGTGCGGAGACCGGCTTCGGCACAGCCCCCCCCAGAGCCCCCACCCCTCAAATCCCATCAATTTAGGGGGAAATAAACCCAAAGTGGGGGGCTCCCTCCCCACATGAAGCCCATGAAGTTCGAGTGGTGGGTCCAGGCTGGGCCCCCACGGCCTCGTGGAGCCACGACAGAAGAACAGGATGATGAAATCAACCCCCATTTCCAGGGTTTGAACCCAGAAGAGGGGTCTCCCCCCACCCTGGCACGTCAGTTCGTTAACGACCAGCCCCTAACGAGCTCGTGGCTCCGTGAGATGGTTGAAGGTAGGTTTTGGTGGCCACCAGCCAACCCCCTGGGGTCTCACCTTCTGGCCAGGGCTTGGGGGGGCCGCCGGGGGGTTGTCCAGGCATTCCTGGGGGAACTCCTGAGGGTCCGGGAGGGGGCATGTTAGGCCCTCCTATACCTGCAGAAAGGGGAAAAAAGGGGGGAAAAAACCCAAAAAACCCACATTAAGATGTTGATCTTTGGGTGTAAACACCAGAAGCAACATTTACTCCCCTGCTCAGAAGACCTGACCAGCAGGGAGATGTTTTCACCAGCACAGAACCCCCCCAGATGTGTCCCCCTCCCCATCGGAGGACCTTAAAGCCCCCCCAGTGCCACCTCCGGCCACTTCCCACCAGAGCAGGTCGCTCCAAGTCCCCTCCAACCTTGGCCTTGAACCTCTTCAAGGTTCTCTGGGCAACCTGGACCTTCAAGACCATTGAGCTCCATCCCAGACACTTCCCACCAGAGCAGGTCGCTCTAAGCCCCCTCCAACCTTGGCCTTGAACCCCTCCAGGGATGGGGCAGCCACAGCTTCTCGGGGCAACCTGGGCCAGGCTCTCCCCACCCTCAGAGTCAACAATTTCTCCCTAAATCTCCCCTTTTTCAGCTTAAAACCCTTCCCCCTGGTCCCATAGCTCCCTTCCCTCATCCCTGCTCCCTCCCCATCTCTCCTGGAGCCCCTTGAGGAACTGGAAGGGGCTCCAAGATCCCCCCAGAGCCTTCTCCAGGGGAACCAGTTGGGTTGAGACGCGCCAACGGAAAAACCCCCAACTGGGTGCCCACCAGGGCAACGCCGAGGGCCAAGGTGACCCCAAAAACCCTGGTGCCAAGGAGGAGGAAGCCCTCACCGTGAGGTCTGTTATAGTTTGGAGGTGTGGGTCCCGGTCCAGGCCCTTGTACTGGTCCTTGCACTGGTCCAGTCCCGGAGACGGAAGGGGGAGGTAGTGTCGGCATCTGCTGCTGCATTCCAGGCATGGGTCTCTTGCCCTGCACGGCCATCTGGAGGTGGTCGGGCAAAGGTTGTCCCCTGGCCAACATCTTGTAGGCCATGATCTGGGCTCTCAGCTGGTGCAGCTGGTTCTGGTTAAAAGGGGTGGGCCCCCGGTTCTGTTGCCCCAAAGCTTGGGGGTCAGTGCCATCCAAAGGGACCCCAGAAGGTCCCGAGGACATCTGAGGACCAGAGGATGGACCGTTGGCCGGGACCGGGCTGGAGGCGTGTTCGGAGCCGCCGAGCGGAGAGGGGTAGCCTGGAGACAGATGGACAGAGGGATGGATGGACAGGATGGACAATTAGATCCCCACAGGGATGGGGATGAGAAGACTGAGCCCCAAAAAAAGGGAAAACCACAGAAAACTCCTCCCCGGAGGAGCCCGTGGCTGCTTTAGATGTGGAAACCCCAGGAGCGCCACGTCCTTCCCAAAAAATCAAGGATTTTAGGGCAAGGAAAGGTGTTTGGTGGGTGACACCACACCAAGCCCACCCAGGAGACCGGGACACAGGGAGGGACAAAATTCCCCCAGTTTGACCATTTTTGTGCCATTTGTTTTCCTGGCTTTTCCACCCGGGAAGAGGGGGGAAGCGACGGCCACAGGAGCTCCAGCCCCTCAAAAATAAAAAAAAATGAAAATAAGACCCATTTCTTCTGATTTTTCAAGCCACCAACCTTGCGAGTGCTGGTCCATGGGGCTGGGAGGAGGCCCCATCCCCGCGTGCCCCCCGGGCCGCAGCCCCATCCCTTTCATCTGGCCGTAACGAGGGTCCTCGGTCATTCCCTTCTCGTGCATGGAGTCCATGGGCTGCGGAAGAAAACACCCCAAAACACCCCAAAAAAAATATCAGAGAGCTGGAGAGGGAGGGGCCAGACCTGCTGCCTCCTCAACACCCTTCGTTCTCCTTCCTTAGTTTGGAATTAAACTCCCCCCCCATCAATCCAGAGCTGAGGAGGTCTGATGCCCTGGGATTTGGGGGAAATCATAGAGTTATGGGACAGTTTGGGGTGGAAGGGACTTTGAAGATCATCCAGTGGCACCTCCACACACCTCCCACCAGACCAGGTCGCACCGAGCCCTGTCCAACCTGGCCTTGAAAGCAGCATCCCAACTCTAAAGGGCATCATCACCATCACCCCAACTCTAAAGAGCGTCATGATACCAACTCTAAGGGGCACCACCATCACCCCAACTCTAAGGGGCATCATGGTCCCAACTCTAAGGGGCATCATCATCACCTGAACTCTAAAGGGTATCATGGTCCCAACTCTAAAGGACATCATCACCATCATCCCAACTCTAAAGGGCATCATCATCACCGTCACCCCAACTCTAAGGGGCATCATCATCATCATCACCACCATCACCCCAACTCTAAGGGGCATCATCACCATCACCCCAACCCTAAAGGGGCATCATCATCGTCACCCCAACTCTAAAGGGGCATCATGATACCAACTCTAAAGGACATCATCAATCACCCCAACTCTAAAGAGCATCATCATCAGCATCACCCCAAATCTAAAGGCCATCATGATCCCAACTCTAAAGGGCATCATCACCATCACCCCAACTCTAAGGGGCATCATCACCATCATCACCCCAACTCTAAGGGGCATCATGATCCCAACTCTAAAGGACATCATCACCATCACCCCAACTCTAAAGGGCATGATCACCCCAACTCTAAAGAGCATCACCACCATCACCCCAACTCTAAGGGGCATCATCATCATCATCACCATCACCCCAACTCTAAAGGGCATAATGATCCCAACTCTAAGGGGCATCATCACCATCATCACCATCACCCCAACTCTAAGGGGCATCATCACCATCACCCCAACTCTAAGGGGCATCATCACCATCATCACCCCAACTCTAAGGGGCATCATCATCACCATCACCCCAACTCTAAAGGGCATCATCACCATCACCCCAACTCTAAGGGGCATCATGATACCAACTCTAAGGGGCATCACCATCACCATCATCACCATCACCCCAACTCTAAAGGGCATGATCACCCCAACTCTAAAGAGCATCACCACCATCACCCCAACTCTAAGGGGCATCACCACCACCATCACCTCAACTCTAAGGGGCATCACCATCACCCCATCATAGGCATCATCACCATCATCACCATCACCCCAACTCTAAGGGGCATCATCACCATCACCCCAACTCTAAGGGGCATCATCACCATCATCACCCCAACTCTAAGGGGCATCATCATCACCATCACCCCAACTCTAAAGGGCATCATCACCATCACCCCAACTCTAAGGGGCATCATGATACCAACTCTAAGGGGCATCACCATCACCATCATCACCATCACCCCAACTCTAAGGGGCATCATCATCATCATCACCATCACCCCAACTCTAAAGGGCATCACAATCCCAACTCTAAGGGGCATCATCACCATCACCCCAACTCCAAGGGGCATCATCATCACCAACACCCCAACTCTAAGAGGCCATCATGATCCCAACTCTAAAGGACATCGTCACCATCACCCCAACTCTAAGGGGCATCATCATCATCATCACCCCAACTCTAAGGGGCATCATGATACCAACTCTAAGGGGCATCACCATCACCATCCCAACTCTAAGGGGCATCATCATCATCACCCCAACCCTAACGGGCATCATCACATCACCCCAAGGGTCATCATCATCATCACCCCAACTCTAAAGACCATCATCACCATCACCCCAACTCTAAAGACCATCATGATACCAACTCTAAGGGGCATCACCACCATCACCCCAACTCTAAAGACCATCATCACCATCACCCCAACTCTAAAATAAACCATTAACACCTCAGATTTCCCATCCCAAGGGAAACGTGACCCCAAAACAACAAATTAACACCCCAACCAACCCACCCCGACCCCATTTTTCCAAAGATGAGCCTATTTTCCACCACCCCATCTCCCACCTCACCTTGTGCATCTGATGCATGTTGTCCTGAGCGTAGCCCCCCGGTCCCTGGGGGGGCAGGGGGTGTCCCGCCGAGGGGGGCCCGGGGCTGGGGCCCATCATGCTGTGGGCGGAGCCGGGGGAGGGGCCGGGGCTGGGGCCCAACATGGCCCCCGGGGAGGGGCCGGGTCCAGGGGAGGGGCCTGGTCTTGGGGTCCCCCCCATGGGAGGATCCGGGGTCGACATCTCTCAGCGGGGTCCTGCCGGCGGGGAGCTCGTCTCAGCCACCAACCCTGGAAGAGACCCCCCAAAAATGAGCACAAAAAAAGAGAAATTAGGGTTAGGGAGATTCTACCACCCTTTACCCGGAGCAAACCCCTCGTTAACGAACCCAGAGCTCGTTAGTGAACCCAGCCAGCCCCCCAAAGAAAGCAGAAACCCGCTCCCAAATCCATCATCCCGGTGAGAGAACACCAATATCCCCATTATCCACTCCATGCAAAAATCAGGAATTTTGGTCAATTTTAAGCGGTTTTCTACCAGTTCTGGCAGTGATATTTTTTGCAGAGGTTGAAATAGATTTAAAAATCTTCTCCCAGCTCCGGAGAGGTGGGTAAAGCCAAAATATCCCAGGTGGGGAAGCATCGAAATCCGGCTCCATTCCAGTTAAAGGGGGAGTTTGGGTGAAAAAACGTGGTTCTCATGCACAAAATTAGAATTTCTGGTTCATTCAGACCCAGCGGGGAAGAAAATTAAGACACTCACCCCCCCGTTGGGGGTTGGAAACGGGTTTGTGGTTCCAGCAAAAGGGTTGGGAACGGGGGAATCCCTCCTCCGGACCCAAAATGGGATCAATTCCACCCATAAAAATACATAAAAATAAGAAAGTAACAAAAGTGAAGTTTTCTGTCCAACCAGCGACAGCAGATTTTATTTCTTTCCCCTTAAAAATGAGGTTTGAAGGAAGTGGGGGTTTGTGCCGGGTGGGATTTGCTCGTTTTGACCCATAACGAGGAGGGAC
>NW_015091751.1:0-981 GCF_001431845.1 Calidris pugnax | reverse complement strand
CGGGGGGGGGGGGGGGGTCTCCACACACCAGTTTGCTACTGGGAGCAAACTGGGAGCTGTGGAGAGGGATCCACAGGGATGGGAGCTCATTAGCAGCACCACAATTAACGAGAGGGTTTAATTTTGGGGAGGGGGGAGGCAGTGGGATGCTCCTCGGTGCTCCCTCCCCTCAAGGGCTGGGAAACGAGGGATGGATTTTGACTTCAAAACGGGGGAAAAAGGGGAATTGGCAGCATCACTCCTTTTTTTTTTTCCCTTAAAAATCCCTTAAAATTCCCTTAAAAATCCCCAAAAAACCACCCGGGAAGGGAAATCCACATCCCGACCCCTGAGAGGGAAGGGGCAGAAAACACAGCTCCTGTGAGAGAAAGGGGGGAAATCTGGGGGAAAATCCCTCAGGTTGGGGCTCACACAAAAAAAACCACTCCTTTTTTTAGGAAAAAACACTTTTTTCTTTTTTTTAGGGCAAAACACTCTTTTTTTTAGGATTTTTTTTAGGATACAGCAGCTCCTCTTGTGTTCACCCCCCGGGGGCTTCCCCCCGGCACAAAGGAGGGACGTTTCTCCGGAATTTGGGACGTTTCTCCGGAATTTGGGACGTTTCTCCGGAATTTGGGATTTTAGGATGCTTCCTGAGGATCCTTCTTCTTGCATGACCCACTGTGGGGTGTTTTATCCCAATTTATTCAGGCAATTTGTGGCCGTGGGTGTTTATTTTTCCTCCTTTTTGGTGGCGAAGGCTCTTCCCACAAACCCGCCGCGGAAATGAAGGATTTTCACACATCCCCCCCCCCCAAAAAAGGTGCCAAACAGCTGGGAAAAAGCAGAATGTGCCTCCCACAAACCCGCCGCGAAGGGAAGGGATTTTCACACATCCCCCCCCCAAAAAAGGTGCCAAACAGCTGGGAAAAAGCAGAATGTGCCTAAAACCCATGTTTTTCCCCTTATCCTGAACCCAAACCCACAGATTTTATCCCCTGG
>NW_015091750.1:0-1682 GCF_001431845.1 Calidris pugnax | reverse complement strand
GAAATCCTTGTTCAAACCTTCCTGCAAAACCACCTAGTAGGACACCTGGCCCTCAAATCCCCCTTCAAACCGCTCCCCAACCCCCCCAATAATCCCCACAAACCCTCGTGTGAATCCTTGTGCAAGCCCCCATGTGCCACCCCTCCAAATCCCCCCTCAACCCCTGCCCCACACCCCTACGAACCCTCGTGCAAATGCTCCTGCAAGATCTGGTGAATTCCTGAACTCTCCTTGCGCCCCACCATCCACCCCCTTTCTCCGAGACCCCAGATTGACCCTGACCCTCTTCCCTTCCCTCCCCCCCCAGAAACCCTCATGGGAGGCCTGATGAAAATGGGAACCCTTGTGTGATGTGATAAATGAGTGAGCCTCAAACAGGATTCCAATTAGAGTTTACAATTTATTAAACGAGTAAAGACAAGCAAACAGCGCTGGATGCGCCGGGAGTCTCTGCTCAATCAAGATGCATCACAGGCAGGTCCCGTTTTGGGTTTATCTTTCTTCTGCTCATACATATTCATAGCAAAGTTTGGCCTATGCTAATGATCTCCAGGGATGGGCGTCTCTTCTTTGGCCGTGCCCTCCTTACCTTCTGGAATCTTCTGTGACTCCCACCCGCTGGTCGGTGGGTGAAGCAGTTTTTCTCGACTCGCCCCCAGGACGACCCCCGACTCCAGGCGTGCGCCCCACAGACCCCTCCCGCTCAGTACCGCATCTCCTGCCGCCTCCGCCGCCGCCGCTGCGGGGAGCCCGGGCCCGGCGCCGCCCTGCCCCCGCTCCCACCCAATCTTTGCCGCCGTATGGGCCCCACGGCGGGGGCTGCTCTGCCACCTGCCCCAGTGGACCGCGGACCACCACCTGCCCCTGCCCACCAGGAGCCGTTGGGCGGGAGGGCCGGGCTCGCTCGGAGCCGCCCTGGGGCGGCGCTGCCCTCAGGGCTGCTGTCGGGGAGAGGCTACCCCGGCCGCAGGGGGCTCCGGCGGCTCCACTCCGAGACCGGCCCCGGCCCCCGCCAAAGTTGGGGGTGGGAGGGCGCAGTGGGTGGAACCGGTCCGGGTGTGCGTCAACGGGTGTGGACGGGCAGGCGTCGACGGGAGGGCATTGTCGGGCGGGCGTCGACGGACGTTGGTCGACAGGCGTCGGTTGACGGGCGTTAGTCGACGGGCATCGATGGGCGTCGGTCGACGGGCATCGATCGACGGGCGTCAGTCGACGGGTGTAGGTCAACGGGCGTCGATGGCCGTCGACGGGCGTGAGTCGACGGGTGTCGGTCAACGGGCTTCGGTCGACGGGCTTCGGTTGAGGGGCATCGACGGGCATCGGTCGACAGCCGTCGGACGCCAGGCGGGCGTCACTCGACGGGCGCAGGCCAGCGGCGACAGGTGGGTGTCGACGGGCGTGCATCGACTAGCGTCGGCGGGCAGGCGTCGACGGGCGGGCATGTGCGTCGATGGGAGTTGACGGGCATCGATGGGCAGGCGTCGACGGGCGTCGGTCAATGGGCGTCGGTCGACAAGCGGGCGTCGGTCGACAGGCGTCGACGGGTGTTGGTCGACGGCTGACGGTCGACCAGCATCGACAGGCGTCGAAGGGCATCCGTCGATAGGCATTGGTCGACGGGTGTCGATGGGCGTTGATCAATGGGCTTCCGCGGGCGTCGGTCGACGGGCATCGGTCAACGG
>NW_015091749.1:1573-1940 GCF_001431845.1 Calidris pugnax | reverse complement strand
GGAGGAAGAAGAGGAGGAAGAAGGGGAGGAAGAGGAGGAGGAGGAAGAGGGGGAGGGAGGAAGGATGGGGGGAAGAGGAGGAGGAGGAGAGAGAAGAGGAAGAGGAGGAGGAGGAAGAGTGGGGAGGAAGAAGAGGAGGAGGGGGAGGAAGAAGAAGAAGGGGGGGAGGAGGAAGAGGAGGAGGGAAGAAGGATGGGGAGGAAGAAGAGGAGGGGGAGGAAGAGGAGAAGGAAGGAAGGGGAGGAGGAGGAGGAAGAAGAGGAGGAGGAGGAAGAGGGAGGAAGGAGAAGGGGAGGAAGAGGAGGAGGAAGAAGAGGAGGAGGAGGGAGAGAATGGAGGAAGGATGGGGAGGAAGAGGGGGAGGGGG
>NW_015091749.1:0-874 GCF_001431845.1 Calidris pugnax | reverse complement strand
TTTTCCCCATACCCGCCGGGGCGTGCGCCCCCCCCCCCGTGTTTAATTGATTTGCTTAATTAAGGGAATTAGGGGAATTGGGGAAATTAGGGAAATTGTTATATTGATTATTATGGAAATGGAAGAAATTGGGGAAATGGAAGAAATTTGGGAAATTGAAGAAATTAGAGAATTTGAAGAAATTAGGGAAATGAAATGAAATTATTCAGGGAATTATTTAGGAAATTTAAAAAAATCAGGAAATTGAATTAAGGAAATTCAAGAAATTAAGGAAATTCGAGAAGTTAAGAAAATTTTGGGGGATTTGAGGAAATTAAGAAGGAAATTCAAGAAATTCAGGAAATTGAATTAAGGAAATTCGAGAAATTAAGAAATTTATTTGGGGATTTAAGGGAATTAAGAAGGAAATTATGAAGGAAATTAAAGAAATTGGGGAAATTAAGGAAATTTGAGAAGTTAAGAAAATTATTTGGGGATTTAATGAAATTATGAAGGAAATTCGAGGAATTGGGGAAATTAAGGAAATTTGAGAAGTTAAAATTATTTTGGGATTTAAGGAAATTATTAAGGAAATTCAAGAAATTCAGGAAATTGAATTAAGGAAATTGGAGAAATTAAGAAAACGATTTGGGGATTTGAGGAAATTATGAAGGAAATTCGAGAAATTGGGGAAATTAAGGAAATTTGAGAAGTTTTTTACTTTTTGTTACAGTTTTTTCTGTAAAAACCCCATAGATGGCCACCACCACCCCATAAGTGGCCACCACCACCCCATAGATGACCCCCAACACCCCATAGGTGGCCACCACCACCCCATAAGTGGTCACCACCCCATGGATGACCCTCAACACCTCATGGATGACCCCCACCGCCC
>NW_015091748.1:8570-12970 GCF_001431845.1 Calidris pugnax | reverse complement strand
ACGTGAAGAGCGGGGCCATCATGGCCAACCTGTCGGACACGGAGATCCAGCGGGAGATCGGCATCTCCAACCCCCTGCACCGCCTCAAGCTGCGCCTGGCCATCCAGGAGATGGTGTCCCTCACCAGCCCCTCCGCCCCCGCCTCCTCACGCACGGTCAGGCACCAGGGGGTTTGCACGAGGGGGTTTGCACGAGGGCTTTGGCACGAGGGCTTTGGGATGAGAGGGATCCCATGAGGAGTTTGGGACAAGGGGTTTGGGATGAGGGATCTTGCATGAAGGGTTTGGGATGAGGCCATCAAGTCGATGGTCTCACTCACCAGCCACTACCTCTTCTCGCACGGTCAGGCACCACGGGGTTTGCACGAGGGGGCTTGCACGAGGGCTTTGGCACGAGGGCTTTGGGACAGGAGGGATCACACAAGGGGTTTGGGATGAGGCCATCCAGGAGATGGTGTCCCTCACCAGCCCCTCCGCCCCCGCCTCCTCACGCACGGTCAGGCACCACGGGCTTTGCACGAGGGGGTTTGCACGAGGGCTTTGGCACGAGGGCTTTGGGATGAGAGGGATCCCATGAGGAGTTTGGGACAAGGGGTTTGGGATGAGGGATCTTGCATGAAGGGTTTGGGATGAGGCCATCAAGTCGATGGTCTCACTCACCAGCCACTACCTCTTCTCGCACGGTCAGGCACCACGGGGTTTGCACGAGGGGGCTTGCACGAGGGCTTTGGCACGAGGGCTTTGGGACAGGAGGGATCACACAAGGGGTTTGGGATGAGGCCATCCAGGAGATGGTGTCCCTCACCAGCCCCTCCGCCCCCGCCTCCTCACGCACGGTCAGGCACCACGGGCTTTGCACGAGGGGGTTTGCACGAGGGCTTTGGCACGAGGGCTTTGGGATGAGGCACGAGGTTGAGGGGTTTGGGATGAGGGGTCTTGCACGAGGGGTTTGGGATGAGGGGTTTGGGATGAGGCCATCCAGGAGATGGTCTCCCTCACCAGCCCCCACCTCTTCTTGCACGGTCGGGCACCAGGGGGTTTGCACGAGGGGGCTTGCACGAGGGCTTTGGCACAGGGGCTTTGGGACCATGGGTTTGGGATGAGGGGTATGGGATGAAGGGGATCACACAAGGGGTTTGGGATGAGGGGTTTGGGATGAGGCCATCCAGGAGATGGTGTCCCTCACCAGCCCCTCCGCCCCCGCCTCCTCACGCACGGTCAGGCACCACGGGGTTCGCACGAGGGGGCTTGCACGAGGGCTTTGGCACGAGGGCTTTGGGATGAAGAGTTTGGGATGAAGGGTCTTGCATGGGGAGTTTGCACCAGGGGTTTGGGATGAGGCCATCCAGGAGATGGTCTCCCTCACCAGCCCCACCACTGTCACCTCCTCTTGCACTGTCAGGCACCAGGGGGTTTGCACAAGGGGGCTTGCACGAGGGCTTTGGGACAGGAGGGATCACACAAGGGGTTTGGGATGAGGAGTTTGGGATGAGGCCATCCAGGAGATGGTGTCCCTCACCAGCCCCTCAGCCCCCACCTCTTCTTGCATGGTCAGGCACCAGGGGGTTTGCACGAGGGGGTTTGCATGAGGGCTTTGGCACGAGGGCTTTGGGACAAGGGGCTTGGCACAAGCGGTTTGGGACAAGAGGGATCTCATGAGGGGTTTGGGATGAGGCCATCGAGGAGATGGTGTCCCTCACCAGCCCCCACCTCTTCTTGCACGGTCAGGCACCACGGGGTTTGCACGAGGGGGTTTGCACGAGGGCTTTGGCACGAGGGCTTTGGGATGAGGCACGAGGTTGAGGGGTTTGGGATGAGGGGTCTTGCACGAGGGGTTTGGGATGAGGGGTTTGGGATGAGGCCATCCAGGAGATGGTCTCCCTCACCAGCCCCCACCTCTTCTTGCACGGTCGGGCACCAGGGGGTTTGCACGAGGGGGCTTGCACGAGGGCTTTGGCACAGGGGCTTTGGGACCATGGGTTTGGGATGAGGGGTATGGGATGAAGGGGATCACACAAGGGGTTTGGGATGAGGGGTTTGGGATGAGGGCATCGAGGAGATGGTCTCCCTCACCAGCCCCCACCTCTTCTTGCACGGTCAGGCACCAGGGGGCTCGCACGAGGGGGCTTGCACGAGGGCTTTGGCACAGGGGCTTTGGGACCATGGGGTTGGGATGAGGGGTTTGGGATGAGGGCATCGAGGAGATGGTCTCCCTCACCAGCCCCCACCTCTTCTTGCACGGTCAGGCACCAGGGGGCTCGCACGAGGGGGCTTGCACGAGGGCTTTGGCACGAGGGCTTTGGGATGAAGACTTTGGGATGAAGGGTCTTGCATGGGGAGTTTGCACCAGGGGTTTGGGATGAGGCCATCCAGGAGATGGTCTCCCTCACCAGCCCCACCACTGTCACCTCCTCTTGCACTGTCAGGCACCAGGGGGTTTGCACAAGGGGGCTTGCACGAGGGCTTTGGGACAGGAGGGATCACACAAGGGGTTTGGGATGAGGAGTTTGGGATGAGGCCATCCAGGAGATGGTGTCCCTCACCAGCCCCTCAGCCCCCACCTCTTCTTGCATGGTCAGGCACCAGGGGGTTTGCACGAGGGGGTTTGCATGAGGGCTTTGGCACGAGGGCTTTGGGACAAGGGGCTTGGCACAAGCGGTTTGGGACAAGAGGGATCTCATGAGGGGTTTGGGATGAGGCCATCGAGGAGATGGTGTCCCTCACCAGCCCCCACCTCTTCTTGCACGGTCAGGCACCACGGGGTTTGCACGAGGGGGTTTGCACGAGGGCTTTGGCACGAGGGCTTTGGGACAGGAGGGATCACACAAGGGGTTTGGGATGAGAGGGATCCCATGAGGGGTTTGGGATGAGGCCATCCAGGTGATGGTGTCCCTCACCAGCCCCCACCTCTTCTTGCACGGTCAGGCACCATGGGGTTCGCACGAGGGGGTTTGCACAAGGGCTTTGGCACGAGGGCTTTGGCACGAGGGCTTTGGGATGAGGGGTTTGGGACAGGAGGGGTCACACAAGGGGTTTGGGACCAGGGGTTTGGGATGAGGGGTTTGGGATGAGGCCATCGAGGAGATGGTGTCCCTCACCAGCCCCTCCGCCCCCGCCTCCTCGCGCACGGTCAGGCACCACGGGGTTTGCACGAGGGGGCTTGCACGAGGGCTTTGGCACGAGGGCTTTGGGATGAAGACTTTGGGATGAAGGGTCTTGCATGGGGAGTTTGCACCAGGGGTTTGGGATGAGGCCATCCAGGAGATGGTCTCCCTCACCAGCCCCACCACTGTCACCTCCTCTTGTTGCACGAGGCACCAGGGGGTTTGCACGAGGGGGTTTGCATGAGGGCTTTGGCACGAGGGCTTTGGGACAGGAGGGATCACACAAGGGGTTTGGGATGAGAGGGATCCCATGAGGGGTTTGGGATGAGGCCATCCAGGAGATGGTGTCCCTCACCAGCCCCTCAGCCCCCACCTCTTCTTGCATGGTCAGGCACCAGGGGGTTTGCACGAGGGGGTTTGCATGAGGGCTTTGGCACGAGGGCTTTGGGACAAGGGGCTTGGCACAAGCGGTTTGGGACAAGAGGGATCTCATGAGGGGTTTGGGATGAGGCCATCGAGGAGATGGTGTCCCTCACCAGCCCCCACCTCTTCTTGCACGGTCAGGCACCACGGGGTTTGCACGAGGGGGTTTGCACGAGGGCTTTGGCACGAGGGCTTTGGGACAGGAGGGATCACACAAGGGGTTTGGGACCAGGGGTTTGGGATGAGGGGTTTGGGATGAGGGGTTTGGGATGAGGCCATCGAGGAGATGGTCTCCCTCACCAGCCCCCACCTCTTCTTGCACGGTCAGGCACCAGGGGGCTCGCACGAGGGGGCTTGCACGAGGGCTTTGGCACGAGGGCTTTGGGATGAAGAGTTTGGGACAAAGGGTCTTGCATGGGGAGTTTGCACAAGGGGTTTGGGATGAGGGGTTTGGGATGAGGCCATCCAGGAGATGGTGTCCCTCACCAGCCCCTCCGCCCCCGCCTCCTCACGCACGGTCAGGCACCACGGGGTTTGCACGAGGGGGCTTGCACGAGGGCTTTGGCACCAGGGGTGTGGCACGAGGGGGATCACACAAGGGGTTTGGCATCAGGGGGTTTGCACCAGGGTCTTGCACGAGGGGGTTTGGGATGAGGGGATTGGGCACCAGGGGTTTGGCACAAGAGGGATCCCATGAGGGGTTGGGGATGAGGGGTTTGGCACGAGGGGGGTCGCACAAGGGATTTGGCACGAGGAGTTTGCACCAGGGGGATCACACCAGGGGGTTTGCACAAGGGGGGATCACAGGAGGAGCTTCACACGGGGGGGCTTTCACACGAGGGTCTTGAACGAGGGGATGGGCATGAGGGGTTTT
>NW_015091748.1:0-1696 GCF_001431845.1 Calidris pugnax | reverse complement strand
CTGTAGGGTTCTATGGGGCACACCGGGGTGCTATGGGGCACTCATGTCCCCCTGTCCCCAGGGAGGGTGGACCTGATGGCTGTGGTGGCCTTGGGGCACCATGTGGTTGAGGAGCACCATGCAGTTCTGTGGGGCACCATGGGCTCTGTGGGGTTCCATGGGGCTCTGTGGGGTTCTATGGGGCACCACAGGGTGCTATGGGGCACTGATGTCCCCCTGTCCCCAGGGAGGGTGGACACGATGGCTGTGGTGGCCTTGGGGCACCATGTGGTTGAGGAGCACCATGGGGTTCCATGGGCTGCCATGGGGCACCATGGGTTCTATGGGGCACTGTAGGGTTCTCTGGGGTGCTGTGGGGTGCTATGGGGTGCCATGGGGTGGCTGTGGGGTGCTATGGGGTGCTATGGGGCGCTATGGGGTGCCATAGGGTGCCATGGGATGCCATGGGGTGCCATGGGACACTGTGGGGTGCCATAGGGTGCCATGGGATGCCATGGGGTGCTATGGGGGTACCATAGGGTGCCATGGGGTACCCTGGGGTGGCAGTGGGGTGCTATAGGGTGCCATGGGGTGCCATAGGGTGCTATGGGGCGCTATGGGGCGGGTGTGGGGCGGCGTGGGGCGGGGCGGTGGGGCAGTGACGTGTCCCCCAGACGTGGTGGTGTGGTCCAACGAGCGGGTGACGGCGTGGGTGCAGAGCGTGGGGCTGAAGGAGTTCGCCCGCAACCTGGGGGAGAGCGGGGTCCACGGCGCCCTCCTGGCCCTCGACGACACCTTCGACTGGGCAGACCTGGCCCTGCTCCTCCAGATCCCCACCCAGAACACCCAGGTGGGCACTGGGAGGCACTGGGAGGCGCTGGGAGGGGACTGGGAGGGGATTGGGGGCGACTGGGAGGCACTGGGAGAGGATTGGGAGGGACTGGGAGGGGATTGGGGGTGAATGGGAGGCACTGGGAGACACTGGGATGGACTGGGAGGGGACTAGGAAGGTATTGGAGGCAACTGGGAGGGACTGGGAGGGGATTGGGAGGGGAGTGGGGGCGACTGGGAGGCACTGGAAGAGACTGGGAGGGGACTGGGGGAAACTGGGAGGGAATTGGGGGCAACTGGGAGGCACTGGGAGGGGATTCAGGGAAATTAAAAGGGGATTGGGGGCAACTGGGAGGCACTGGGAGAGACTGTGAGGCACTGGGAGGCACTGGGAGGGGATTAGGAAGGGATTGGGGGTGACTGGGAGGCACTGGGAAAAGATTGGGGGTGACTGGGAGCCACTGGGAGAGACTGGGAGGGGATTGGGGACAACTGAGAGGCATTGGGAAAAGATTAGGGGCGACTGGGAGGCACTGGGAGGGGATTGGGAGGGATTGGGAGGGGATTGGGGGCAACTGGGAGGCACTGGGAGGCACTGGGATGGACTGGGAGAGACTGGGAGGCACTGGAGGGGGACTAGGAAGATATTGGAGGCAACTGGGAGGCACTGGGAGGGGATTGGGAGAGGATTGGGGGCAACTGGGAGAGACTGGGAGAGACTGGGAGGGGATTGGGAGGCACTAGGAGGGACTGGGAAGGGATTGGAGGGCACTGGGAGGCAGTGGGAGGGGATTGGGGGCAACTGGGAGGCACTGGAAGGGGATTGGGAAAGGATTGGGAAGGGATTGGGAGGCACTTGGGAGGGGATTGGGAGGGACTGGGAGGC
>NW_015091747.1:14723-16180 GCF_001431845.1 Calidris pugnax | reverse complement strand
AAAAGGAGCACAAAAGGGTGGAAAATGGGGACAAGGGGTTGTAAAATGGTGGGGGGACCCCAAAATTTGGAGGAGGGGGCACAAAAAGGGGGGGAAGGGGCAGAAAATGGGGCAAAAATGGGCACAAGATGCTGTAAAATGGGCACAAAATGGTGGAAAATGGGGTCGGGGGGGACAAAATGGAGGGGAGGACACCCCAAAATTGGGGGGACCCTAAAATTTGAGGAGAGGGGCAAAAAATGGGGGCAAAAAGGGGGAGAAAGGGGCAAAAAACGTCCCCCCGGCCGCCATTTTGTGACCCCCGGCAGCCATTTTGTGCCCCCTCAGTCCTGTCAGCGACAGGGACCCCCTTTCCGAGGGGTTTTTGGGGGCATTTCAGGGTGTTTTTGTGGTTTTTGAGGGTCCAGAATAAGGTTTTAGGGTTTAGAGAGTCTTTAAATTTTGGGGTAACCCCCTTTTTATCCCCCAATCCCTTTTCCCGCCATTTTTGGCCCCTTGGCCACCATTTTGTGACCCCCGGCGGCCATTTTGTGCCCCCTCTAGTCCTGTCAGCAACGGGGACCCCCCTTCCGAGGGGTTTTTGGGGGCATTTCAGGGTGTTTTTGTGGTTTTTTGGGGTCCAGAATAAGGTTTTAGGGTTCAGAGAATCTTTAAATTTTGGGGTGACCCCGTTTTTGTCCCTCAATCCCTTTTTCCCGCCATTTTGAGCCCCTTTGGCCGCCATTTTGTGACACCCCCGGTGGCCATTTTGTGCCCCCTCAGTCCTGTCATCGACAGGGATCCCACTTCCAAGGGGTTTTTTGGGGAGTTTCAGGGTGGTTTAGGGTTTTTTGGGGCATTTCAGGGGTTTTTTAAGGTTTTTGGGGTTTGGGGGGTCTTTAAATTTTGGGGTCACCCCATTTTTGTCCCTCAATCCCTTTTTCCCGCCATTTTGGGCCCCTTTGGCCGCCATTTTGTGATCCCCTCAGTCCTGTCAGCGACAGGGATCCCCTTTCCGAGGGGTTTTTTGGGGGTTCAGGGTTTTTTTGGGGGGCATTTCAGGGTTTTTTGGGGTCCAAAATAAGGTTTTGGGGTTCGGGGGGTCTTTAAATTTTGGGGTCACCCCCTTTTTGTCCCCCAATTCCTTTTTCCCACCATTTTGTGCCCCCCCGGCCGCCATTTTGTGCCTCCCTCAGTCCTGTCAGCAACAGGGACCCCCCCTTCCGAGGGGTTTTTTGGGGTCCAGGAGTGGTTTTTTGGGGCATTTTGGGGGTTTTGGGGGTTTTTTGGGGTCCAGAATAAGATTTTAGGGTTCAGAGAGTCTTTAAATTTTGGGGTCACCCCTTTTTTGTCCCCCAATCCCTTTTTCCCGCCATTTTGGGCCCCTTTGGCCGCCATTTTGTGCCCCCTCAGTCCCGTCAGCGAGAGGGACCCCCCTTCCAGGGTGGGTTTTTGGGCTTTTAGGGCGCTTTTTTTAG
>NW_015091747.1:11430-13378 GCF_001431845.1 Calidris pugnax | reverse complement strand
AAGGGGAGAGAAGGCGCCAAAAATGGGGCAAAAAGGGGCATAAAATGGAGGAAAATGGGCACAAGATGCTGTAAAATGGGCACAAGATGCTATGAAATGGGCATAAGATGTTGTAAAATGGGCATAAAATGGGGTCGGGGGGGACAAAATGGAGGGGGGGACACCCCAAAATTGGGGGGACCCTAAAATTTGAGGAGAGGGGCAAAAAATGGGGGCAAAAAGGGGGAGAAAGGGGCAAAAAACGTCCCCCCGGCCGCCATTTTGTGACCCCCGGCAGCCATTTTGTGCCCCCTCAGTCCTGTCAGCGACAGGGACCCCCTTTCCGAGGGGTTTTTGGGGGCATTTCAGGGTGTTTTTGTGGTTTTTGAGGGTCCAGAATAAGGTTTTAGGGTTTAGAGAGTCTTTAAATTTTGGGGTAACCCCCTTTTTATCCCCCAATCCCTTTTCCCGCCATTTTTGGCCCCTTGGCCACCATTTTGTGACCCCCGGCGGCCATTTTGTGCCCCCTCTAGTCCTGTCAGCAACGGGGACCCCCCTTCCGAGGGGTTTTTGGGGGCATTTCAGGGTGTTTTTGTGGTTTTTTGGGGTCCAGAATAAGGTTTTAGGGTTCAGAGAATCTTTAAATTTTGGGGTGACCCCGTTTTTGTCCCTCAATCCCTTTTTCCCGCCATTTTGAGCCCCTTTGGCCGCCATTTTGTGACACCCCCGGTGGCCATTTTGTGCCCCCTCAGTCCTGTCATCGACAGGGATCCCACTTCCAAGGGGTTTTTTGGGGAGTTTCAGGGTGGTTTAGGGTTTTTTGGGGCATTTCAGGGGTTTTTTAAGGTTTTTGGGGTTTGGGGGGTCTTTAAATTTTGGGGTCACCCCATTTTTGTCCCTCAATCCCTTTTTCCCGCCATTTTGAGCCCCTTTGGCCGCCATTTTGTGACACCCCCGGTGGCCATTTTGTGCCCCCTCAGTCCTGTCATCGACAGGGATCCCACTTCCAAGGGGTTTTTTGGGGAGTTTCAGGGTGGTTTAGGGTTTTTTGGGGCATTTCAGGGGTTTTTTAAGGTTTTTGGGGTTTGGGGGGTCTTTAAATTTTGGGGTCACCCCATTTTTGTCCCTCAATCCCTTTTTCCCGCCATTTTGGGCCCCTTTGGCCGCCATTTTGTGATCCCCTCAGTCCTGTCAGCGACAGGGATCCCCTTTCCGAGGGGTTTTTTGGGGGTTCAGGGTTTTTTTGGGGGGCATTTCAGGGTTTTTTGGGGTCCAAAATAAGGTTTTGGGGTTCGGGGGGTCTTTAAATTTTGGGGTCACCCCCTTTTTGTCCCCCAATTCCTTTTTCCCGCCATTTTGTGCCCCCCCGGCCGCCATTTTGTGCCTCCCTCAGTCCTGTCAGCAACAGGGACCCCCCCTTCCGAGGGGTTTTTTGGGGTCCAGGAGTGGTTTTTTGGGGCATTTTGGGGGTTTTGGGGGTTTTTTGGGGTCCAGAATAAGATTTTAGGGTTCAGAGAGTCTTTAAATTTTGGGGTCACCCCTTTTTTGTCCCCCAATCCCTTTTTCCCGCCATTTTGGGCCCCTTTGGCCGCCATTTTGTGCCCCCTCAGTCCCGTCAGCGAGAGGGACCCCCCTTCCAGGGTGGGTTTTTGGGCTTTTAGGGCGCTTTTTTTAGCGTTTTGGTGGGTTTTTTGGGTTTTTGAAGGTTTTAAATTTGAGAACGAGTTTTATTTTTGTATTTTTGAAGTTCTTTCGGAGTCGGGGGGGGCTCAATTCCGTCCGTACGAGGAGATTGACAGCGCCCCTGAGGAAAGGGCTCGGGGCATCACCATCAACGCCGCCCACGTGGAATACAGCACCCCGAAACGGCACTACGCCCACACCGACTGCCCCGGCCACGCCGACTACGTCAAGGTCAGCACCCCAAAAATCTATCACCCCCCTCAGTGCCCCCCAAAAGCCCCCCACC
>NW_015091747.1:0-855 GCF_001431845.1 Calidris pugnax | reverse complement strand
ATCTATGGGGCGCCCCCCAAATCTATAGGGCACTCCCCAAACCCCACATATCCTCTTTTTCCTCATCATTTGCGCCCCCCCCATGGGGTTTTTTGGGTCCCCCCCCAAATCTATGGGGCCAGCCCCTAATCTATGGGTCCTGCCCGATCTATGGGGCGCCCCCCAAGTCCGTGGGGTGACCCCCAATCTATGGGGCACCCCCCAAATCTATGGGGCGCCCCCCAACCCCCCCAAAACCCCCCATATCCCCATCAGTGGGGTCTCCCCCATGGGGTTTTTTGGGTTCCCCCCAAATCTATGGGGCCAGCCCTTAATCTATGGGTCTTACCCAATCTATGGGGCGCCCCCCAAGTCTATGGGGCACCCCCAAGTCCGTGGGGTGCCCCCCAATCTATGGGGCACCCCCAAATCTATGGGGCGCCCCCCAACCCCCCCAAAACCCCACAGATCCCCATCATTGGGGTCTCCCCCACAGGGTTTTTTGGGGTTTCCCCCCAATCTATGGGGCCAGCCCCTAATCTATGGGTCCTGCCCGATCTATGGGGCGCCCCCCAAGTCCGTGGGGTGACCCCCCAAGTCCGTGGGGTGCCCCCCGATCTATGGGGCGCCCCCCAAATCTATAGGGCACCCCCCAAACCCCACATATCCTCTTTTCCCCCATCATTTGCGTCCCCCCCATGGGGTTTTTTGGGTTCCCCCCCAAATCTATGGGGCCAGCTCCTAATCTATGGGTCCTGCCCGATCTATGGGGCAGCCCCCAGATCTATGGGGCAGCCCCCCCAAGTGATTTTTGGGGTGTTTTCCCCAGAACATGATCACGGGGACGGCCCCCCTGGACGGCGTCATCCTGGTGGT
>NW_015091746.1:0-1888 GCF_001431845.1 Calidris pugnax | reverse complement strand
ACACCCCCTGGGACCCCCCCGGCCCCAAAACACCCCCTGGGACCCCCACATCCTTAGGCAGTGTTGCCCCCCCAGGTTCAGGGGATGATGGGGAGCGTTCAGCCCCCCCCTGCTCGCCCACAATGGCTGGGGGTGGCCTCCTGGGGACCAGTTGCCACCAAGGTCCCCCAACATGGCCTGGTGGTGCCAGCCCTATTGTCCCCCCCCTCGCTGTGGGAAAGGCACCACGGGCTCCTGGCCCCCCCTTTCCCCGTCACCACTAATGCAATGGAGATTAACTGTGACCCCACGTGCCCCTAACGGCTGGGGTTGTCACACGTGTCACATGTGTCACCCCAACTCTGTCCCCAAGGGCTCCAGGACACGTCCCACCAACTGGGGAGCACCAGCGAGAGGGGTTTTCTCCCCACATCTCACTCCTCAAGCAGCTTGAGGTGGGGGGCGGGTGGCATCTCCTCGTCCCCACCACACCAAGGGGGCTCCAGAAGGCCACCAGGGGTTGTGTCACACATGTCACCCCAACTCTGTCCCCAAGGGCTCCAGGACATGTCCCACCAACTGGGGAGCACCAGCGAGAGGGGGTTTCTCCCCACATCTCGCTCCTCAAGCAGCCCAAGATGGGGGGTGGGTGGCATCTCCTTGTCCCCACGATGCCAAGGGGGCTCCAGAAGGTCACCAGGGGTTGTGTCACACGTGTCACCCCAACTCTGTCCCCAGGGGCTCCAGGACACGTCCCACCAACTGGGGAGCACCAGCGAGAGGGGGTTTCTCCCCACATCTTGCTCTTCAAGCAGCCTGAGGTGGGGGGGCAGGTGGCATCCCCTTGTCCCCACCACACCAAGGGGACTCCAGAAGGTCACCAGGGGTTGTGTCACACGTGTCACCCCAACTCTGTCCCCAAGGGCTCCAGGACACGTCCCACCAACTGGGGAGCACCAGCGAGAGGGGGTTTCTCCCCACATCTCGCTCTTCAAGCAGCCTGAGGTGGGGGGGCAGGTGGCATCCCCTTGTCCCCACCACACCAAGGGGACTCCAGAAGGTCACCAGGGGTTGTGTCACACGTGTCACCCCAACTCTGTCCCCAAGGGCTCCAGGACACGTCCCACCAACTGGGGAGCACCAGCGAG
Source organism: Calidris pugnax (assembly GCF_001431845.1). Lineage (NCBI taxonomy): Eukaryota > Metazoa > Chordata > Aves > Charadriiformes > Scolopacidae > Calidris > Calidris pugnax. The sequence continues at coordinate 761 of NW_015091746.1, read as the reverse complement.
AGGGGGTTTCTCCCCACATCTCACTCCTCAAGCAGTCCCCCCACATCTTGCTCTTCAAGCAGCCTGAGGTGGGGGGGCAGGTGGCATCCCCTTGTCCCCACCACACCAAGGGGACTCCAGAAGGTCACCAGGGGTTGTGTCACACGTGTCACCCCAACTCTGTCCCCAAGGGCTCCAGGACACGTCCCACCAACTGGGGAGCACCAGCGAGAGGGGTTTTCTCCCCACATCTCACTCCTCAAGCAGCTTGAGGTGGGGGGCGGGTGGCATCTCCTCGTCCCCACCACACCAAGGGGGCTCCAGAAGGCCACCAGGGGTTGTGTCACACATGTCACCCCAACTCTGTCCCCAAGGGCTCCAGGACATGTCCCACCAACTGGGGAGCACCAGCGAGAGGGGGTTTCTCCCCACATCTCGCTCCTCAAGCAGCCCAAGATGGGGGGTGGGTGGCATCTCCTTGTCCCCACGATGCCAAGGGGGCTCCAGAAGGTCACCAGGGGTTGTGTCACACGTGTCACCCCAACTCTGTCCCCAAGGGCTCCAGGACACGTCCCACCAACTGGGGAGCACCAGCGAGAGGGGGTTTCTCCCCACATCTCGCTCCTCAAGCAGGCCAAGATGGGGGGCGGGTGGCATCCCCTTGTCCCCACGATGCCAAGGGGGCTCCAGAAGGCCACCAGCGTGGCAGCCCCACATGCCCATGTCCCCAAGACCCTCTGCAGAGGGTCACCTTGTCTGGTGGCACTTACTTCTCTCTCCTC
>NW_015091745.1:0-1596 GCF_001431845.1 Calidris pugnax | reverse complement strand
TGGGGATGGGGACCATCTAGGGATGGGGACCAGATGATGGTGGGGATCGTGGACCATCTGGGGACGTGGCTCATGGACCACACGATGATGGAGGATGTTGACCATGGACCCTACAGGGATGAGGACCATCTGGAGGTGGGACCCATGAACCCTACAGGACTGGGAACCATCTAGGGCTGGGGACCACGGGCCATATGGGGCTGGGGACCATCTGGAGATGTTGACCATGGACCCTACAGGGATGGGGACCATCTGGGGATGGGGACCAGATGATGATGGGGACCATGGACCATCTGGGGATGGGGACCTTCTGGAGGTGGGACCCATGGACCCTACGGGGCTGGGGACCATCTAGGGATGGGGACCATGGACCCTACAGGGATGAGGACCATCTGGAGGTGGGACCCATGGACCATCTAGGGATGGGGACCATCTGGAGGTGGGAACCATGGACCATCTGGGGATGGGGGCCAGATGATGGTGGGGTCCATGGACCATACGAGGATGGGGACCTTCTGGAGGTGGGGACCATGGACCATCTAGGGATGAGGACGAGATGATGATGGGGACCATGGACCATCTGGGGATGGGGACCATCTGGGGATGTTGACCATGGACCCTAAGGGGATGGGGACCACAGGACCATCTGGAGGTGGGACCCATGGACCCTACGGGGCTGGGAACCATCTAGGGCTGGGGACCACGGGCCATATGGGGCTGGGGACCATCTGGAGATGTGGACCATAGACCCTACAGGGATGAGGACCATCCAGAGGTGGGACCCATGGACCCTACGGGGCTGGGGACCATCTGGAGGTGGGACCCATGGACCATCTGGGGATGGGGACCATCTAGGGATGGGGACCAGATGATGGTGGGGACCGTGGACCATCTGGGGACGTGGCTCATGGACCACACGATGATGGAGACCATGGACCATCTGGGGCTGGGGACCATCTGGAGATGTGGACCATGGACCATCTGGGGCTGGGGACCATCTGGAGATGTGGACCATGGACCATCTGGGGCTGGGGACCATCTGGAGGTGGGGACCATGGACCCTACGGGGCTGGGAACCATCTGGAGATGTTGACCATGGACCCTACGGGGCTGGGAACCATCTAGGGCTGGGGACCACGGGCCATATGGTGTTGGGGACCATCTGGGGATGTTGACGATGGACCCTACAGGGATGAGGACCATCTGGAGATGTTGACCATGGACCCTACGGGTCCCACCCATCTGGAGGTGGGACCCATGGACCCTACGGAGCTGGGAACCATCTAGGGCTGGGGACCACGGGCCATATGGGGTTGAGGACCATCTCGGGGGGGGATGTCCTTGTCCCCCCATCCCACCCCACCCCACCCCATCTCACCGGCGTCGTTGAGCCACTTCTCCAGGAGGGGCTTGAGCTTGCACATGTTCTTGAAGCTGAGGTTGAGGGCCTCGAAGCGCGAGATGGTGGTTTGGCTGAAGTCGTTGCCGTAGAGTTTCCCCATGGCCAGCCCCACATCTCCCTATGGGGGGGGTTATGGGGCTTTTTTTGGAGGTTCCTCACCACCAGAAAGGTCTTCTCCAGGGTGGGACACACAC
>NW_015091744.1:648-2058 GCF_001431845.1 Calidris pugnax | reverse complement strand
GACGTTTTGGGGAAAATAGACGTTTTTGGAAGAAAAAAGGGCATTTTGGGGGGAAAAATGGGCATTTTTGGAAGAAAAAAGGGCATTTCGGGAAAAACCACAGATATTTTGGGGAGGAAATAGACATTTTTAGAAGAAAAAAGGGCATTTTGGGGAAAAAAACAGATATTTTGGGCGGAAAATGGACATTTTGGGGGAAAAATAAACACTTCAGGAAGAAAAAAGGGCACTTTGCAGAAAAAAACCAGATATTTTTTGGGGAAAATGGACAGTTTTGGAAGAAAAAAGGACATTTGGGGGAGCAAACATCCATTTTGGGGGAAAATGGACATTTTTGGTAGAGAAAAGGGTATTTTGGGGAGTAAATGGACATTTCAGGGGGAAAAATAGACATTTTGGGGGAAAAAAAGGACATTTTGGGGAGAAAAATAGACATTTTTGGAAGAAAATAGATATTCTTGGCACAGAAAAGGGCATTTTGTGCCAAAAAAACCAGCCCTTTGGGGGAAAATGGACATTTTTGGGAAAAAAAAGGATATTTTGGGGAGGAAACAGTCCTTTTGGGGGAAAAAACCTCCATTTTTTTGGTAGAGAAAAGGACATTTTGGGGGGAAAACAACCATTCTAGAATAAAACAGACTTTTTTTGGCAGAAAGAAATTTATTTGGGGAGAAACAGCCCTTTTAGGGGAAAATTAGACAATTTCTGAAAGAAATCAAGGGCCTTTTGGGGGGAAAACAGACATTCTAGAGTAAAATACCCACTTTTTGGCAAAGAAAAGGGTATTTCGGGGAAAAACAACCACTTTTTGGTGAGAAATAGACATTTTTAGGCCTTTTGAGGGGGAAAATAGACATTTTCGGCAGGAAAAAATGAACATTTTGGGGGGAAAACAGACATTTTTGGAAGAAAAAAAAGGCATTTGGGGGGAAGCAGCTGGTTTTTGGGGAAAAAACCCCACTTCTTGGCAGAGAAAGGGGTATTTTGGGGGAAAACAGCCATTCTAGGAATAAAAAATACACATTTTTGTCAGGAAGGACAATAATTGGGGGAGAAACAGCCACTTTGGGAGATTAAAAAGCATTTTAGGTGGGGAAAAAAGAAAGAAAATAACCATTTTGGGGGAGAAAATGGCAATTTCAGGCAGAAAATACCCATTTATTGGGACAAAATGGACATTTTGGGGAGGGAAAAAGCCATTCTGGGGCAAAACCGGCCGGTTTTGGGGTGGGGGGAAAACATTTTGGGGGGAAACGGCCAGTTTTTTTCAGGGAGAAAAGTATTTTGGGGAGAAACAGCAACTTCTGAGGGAAAAAAACCACGGCTTTTTTTGAGGGGGGGAGAAGCTGATTTTGGGGCGGAAACAGCCATTTCTGGCCAAAAGAAAAGGCTTTTTTTAGGGGGGGGGGA
>NW_015091744.1:0-205 GCF_001431845.1 Calidris pugnax | reverse complement strand
CGGAGCCGCCGCCATTTTGAGCGCTTTATTCCCGGGGCCGGAGCCGCCGCTCCCGGAGCCGTTTTTTCCCCTTTTTCCCCCACTTTTTTCACCCCCCGGCGCTTCTCTCAGAGCAAAACCCGCGGCTGCTGAGGCAGCAAAAGCCCGAAACGCTTCTTGAGCGCCAGACGGTGCCGGGAAAACTTGTCGTCGGGAGAAAAGCGGG
>NW_015091743.1:0-2855 GCF_001431845.1 Calidris pugnax | reverse complement strand
GTCATCAGCTTAACTCATAATTCTGTCAGTTTGTATTAATATGCAAATCTCTCCCGATAGGCACTGTGTGTTCCTGTGATGAAAATAGAAGGTTTTATCTACTTAAATTTTCCCTAATGTGTTAACATCTATAAGACACGATGATTGCATTGGACACATATTTAAAGAGAGACAGTGAAAAACTGGATTCTGTTCTCAGTCCTGCCACTGCTGAACTATTGGTAACACAGAGAAAGTCAGTTCCCTGTAAACAACTATTTCTTACCTTTCATGGGACAGAAACTCTCAAAATAAAGAGCTACACCTTCCACTCGTAAGGAACGCTGGCACAGCTCAGTGGAGGAGTCATCCTGCTGGCACCAGTTTTAATCAGCTGCTCTGGGCAACAACAGCCAAGTGGAGACAGCCTTGACAGTGGCCACCAGCAGAGCCCACCACCACCACCTTCTCTCCCCTCCTCCTCACTTGTGAAGCCACGAAGCCACAGGGGGATCTTGGCCTGACCCAGCTGTGGGGAAGGGGAGAAGGTATAAAGCCAAACAGGGCTGGATGGAGCAAGACAAGGCCAGATGTGGAAAAAAGAGTAAATGATGTCATTATTCCAAATAGCACTGTAATATTGGCATTGCTGGGCTTCACATTCCCTTGGAATTGAGACACAATTAGGATACTGGTATGTTGCCCAGTGCTAATACTGCAGATAACTATAAAAAGCAGGAACAGGTCTTTATGCCAGCTGAGCTAGGAAACATGAGAGAGGAAGATTTTACTCCAGTGAAACTGTGAAGGAACTCTGTCTGTATGAGCCAGTTTTGATCACTTGCCAAAAACATCTGCTTTCCAAGACAACATCGCTTCTGCTGTCTGCATAAGAGACACAGATCTTCCCCCTGCTGTAAGCAAACCTCTTTTCTTCTGCCTCTGCCTCCGATCCTGGCCTGGCAGGCAGCTGGCAAAGCAGTGAGTGAGGCTGAGAATATAATCCTATTTTGTTTTACAAAGTCACGTGCTTTCTGACAGCATTTTTAAGCTCTTTGTTTAAGTTGTTTGATAACGTGCTCAGATACCAGCACTGGGAATTATAAATCTAGCACCAGGCAATGCAGTCAATGCAGACAGAATTAAATGAATTGCTCTCTGGCTTTGATGAAGCACAGGTAGAGCTGGCATGCACTTCTATTACGAAAGGAGAGAGTTATGCCTTTTAATTATAAAAAACTAAAACCCCAAAGTGTCCCTTTCCATTTAGGAGGTGTGGGGATGAGGATGGAGAAAAGGTGTGGAATATAACAGAGGAAAGGCCTAACTAAGTGAAGAAATACCAGTGCAGAGGGTCAGGAGTGCTGGTGACAGACCCAGACACACTGACCCGTGCCCTCTCAGGTCTGGGTCCCACAGGAGCCATCAGGAGGTGAGAGCCCAGGAGAAGGATGTCTTCAGCTCGTGGTGGAGATGGCAACCCCAGGGTCTGGCCACACACAACCACACCAGGCTCTGCTCCGAGCAGTGGTCCAGGGAAAAGGCTCTGAGCCTGACAGTGCCAGAGGAGGAGAGGCTGAGCTGCTTCTGTATTGTTGGGCACAGTCACAGATAGTGTTCCAGAGGGCAAACACAGCTGATGTGTGCCTGGGTGTCAGCTCTACATGAAGACACCAGCAAAGACATAAAAATATATATGGGCTGGATGCTTAGAGTCTTTCTCTTAGCCCTGGATCAGCCCCTACAGTGAGACAAGTGGTGAAGCAACGTGGATGAGCTTACACACATTTTGTGGCAAAATGTGTTAAAGACTGAGGGCTTCAGCTTCTCAAGCTCCAAATGCAGCAGAGAAAGGAAGGGCAGGAGAAGAGGAAATATCTCTCAAAACAAGAATAAACCCCACTTTTAGCTTGGCTTTCACTGCAGCAAAGATATCCTCTGAAATTGCTGAATTAATGTTTTGATGTTCTCTAACGGAAAAATCTCTCGCTGTATTTTCTGCAGATCTACCCTTTGTGACTCCACTGTCACGTAGGACACAGGGACCCCCGTTGGGGCTAATTTAAATGGCTGACTTGTAAAGATGCTCCGTTGTGTTTGGTGCAGCAAGCAGAAGCTTAGAGATACTGCAGGCTGTATCCTCCTTTTTCCCTGAAGGAAAAAGCAATAATCCTTGTTAATTTTTAAATGCTCTGCTTTACCAGTCTAAAAATATATCAGCTACCCACCCAAAATACTAGAGTTTGCAGAGTGAGCCAGGACACAGTCAGAACAATAGAGAGAGCAATCTTACACTGCCTCTGGGGGAAGCAGGGGTGGAGAGGGTCTCGAGAGATCATTTACAGCCCACCCCTCTGTAACGAAACGGGATCAAACAGGCTAAAACATCACTGCGAGGTCTGGCCTCGTACCAGCAGAGGGACTGGGAACACTGGCAGTTCTGGGGGAGCCCAGCTCGGTGTTCAGTGTCTATTTTCCCTGCAGCTGGGGCTGCTTGGCCAGCAGAGCTCTGCCTGTCTCTCAGCATCTCCCCGGGCAATGCTCGGCTCGGGGGGGTCCCCCTTTTCTCTCTGCCCTTGCACCCGCAGCCGGTGGCTGGAGCGGGGCATCCCGTCCCAACTCTCCTGCGCTCGTGGAAGGAGGCAGAGACTTGGTTCATCTCTTGTGGCCTGAGGAGTACAAGGTCTGAAAGGATGGTGTGCTCTGCACGTGCCGTGATGCCAGCCTCCCCTCTCCTCCATCCGTATCCATCTCGGTGGGTCTGAAAGGATGGTGTGCTCTGCACGTGCTGTGGTGCCAGCCACCCTTCAGTGGCTCCCCTCTCCTCCATCCGTATCCATATCGGTAGGGAAAAGCCACGGATGAGCACAGGAGGG
>NW_015091742.1:20440-23848 GCF_001431845.1 Calidris pugnax | reverse complement strand
GTTGGGTTTTGGGGTTCCAGTTGGGTTTTAGGTTGGGTTTTGGGGTTCCAGTTGAGTTTTAGGTTGGATTTGGAGTTTCCAGCTGGGTTTTGGGTTGGATTTGGGGCTTCCAGTTGGGTTTTGGGGTTCCAGTTGGGTTTTAGGTTGGGTTTTGGGGTTCCAGTTGAGTTTTAGGTTGGATTTGGAGTTTCCAGCTGGGTTTTGGGTTGGATTTGGGGCTTCCAGTTGGGTTTTGGGGTTCCAGTTGGGTTTTAGGTTGGGTTTTGGGGTTCCAGTTGAGTTTTAGGTTGGATTTGGAGTTTCCAGCTGGGTTTTGGGTTGGATTTGGGGCTTCCAGTTGGGTTTTGGGGTTCCAGTTGGGTTTTAGGTTGGGTTTTGGGGTTCCAGTTGAGTTTTAGGTTGGATTTGGAGTTTCCAGCTGGGTTTTGGGTTGGATTTGGGGCTTCCAGTTGGGTTTTGGGGTTCCAGTTGGGTTTTAGGTTGGGTTTTGGGGTTCCAGTTGAGTTTTAGGTTGGATTTGGAGTTTCCAGCTGGGTTTTGGGTTGGATTTGGGGCTTCCAGTTGGGTTTTGGGGTTCCAGTTGGGTTTTAGGTTGGGTTTTGGGGTTCCAGTTGAGTTTTAGGTTGGATTTGGAGTTTCCAGCTGGGTTTTGGGTTGGATTTGGGGCTTCCAGTTGGGTTTTGGGGTTCCAGTTGGGTTTGGGGGTTGGTTTTAGAGGTTCCAGTTGAGTTTGAGATTGGATTTGGAGTTTCCAGTTGGGTTTTGGGTTGGATTTGGAGGTTCCAGCTGGATTTTGGGGTTCAGGTTGGGTTTTGAGTTGGGTTTTGGGGTTCCAGTTGAGTTTGGTGTTGGATTTGGAGTTTCCAGTTGGGTTTTAGGTTGGATTTGGAGGTTCCAGTTGGTTTTTGGGCTCGATCTTGATATTGGAGCCCACCACCACCCCCATCCTGGGGTCCCCCAACCCCATAGCATGGGGGGGATCCCCTAATTTCCTCCTCTCCCCCCCGCCCCCCCCAGGCTATGACTTCCCGGCCGTCCTGCAGTGGTTCGCGCAGCGCGTGGACCTCATCATCCTCCTCTTCGACGCCCACAAGCTGGAGATCTCGGACGAATTCTCGGAAGCCATCGGAGCCCTGAAGGGCAACGAGGACAAGATCCGGGTGGTCCTCAACAAGGCTGACACGGTGGAGACCCAGCAGCTGATGCGCGTCTATGGGGCGCTGATGTGGGCCTTGGGGAAGGTCTTCAACACCCCCGAGGTCCTGCGCGTCTTCATCGGGTCCTTCTGGGCCGAGCCCCTCCTCAACGCCGAGAACCGGAAGCTCTTCGAGTTGGAGGAGCACGATCTCTTCCAGGAGATCCAGAACCTGCCCCGAAACGCCGCCCTCAGGAAGCTCAACGACCTCATCAAACGGGCGCGGCTCGTCAGGGTGAGTTGGGTTTGGGGCTTCCAGTTGAGTTTGGGGTTGGGTTTTGGGGTTCCAGTTGGGTTTGGAGGTTCCAGTTGAGTTTGGGGTTGGATTTTGGTGTTCCAGATGGATTTTGGGTCAGGTTTGGGGGTTCCAGTTGGATTTTGGGTCAGGTTTTGGGGTTCCAGTTGGGTTTTGGGCTTGGGGTTGAGGTTGGACGTGGGGTTTGGGTTGGGTTTTGGGGTTCCAGTTGGGTTTTGGGTCGGGTTTTGGGGTTCCAGTTGAGTTTGGAGGTTCCAGTTGAGTTTTGGGTTGGGTTTGAGAGTTCCAGTTGGGGTTTGGGGTTCTGGTTGGTTTTTGGGTTGGGTTTGGGGTTGGGTTTTGTGGTTCCAGTTGAGTTTTGGGTTGGGTTTTGGGGTTCCAGTTGGATCTTGGGGTTCTCCGGAGGTGGGGGGGGGTGGGGGTCATCTCTGGGGCTGCAGTGGGGTCAAAGGGACATCGGGACTCCTTGGGGTTCTCCATGGGTCCCATGGGGTCAAGGACTCGTTGAGGTTCTCCATGGATCCAAAGGGCCATCGGGATTCCTTGGGGTTCTCTGTGGGTCCCATGAGGCCGAGGGGGCACCAGGACTCCTTGGGGTTCTCCATGGGGCCAAGAGGACCCAAGGGCTCCTTAGGGTTCTCCATGGGTCCCATGGGGCCAAGGACTCCTTGAGGTTCTCCATGGATCCAATGGGGTGCCAGGACTCGTTGGGGTTCTCCATGGGGCCAAGGGGGCACCAGGGCTCCTTGGGGTTCTCCATGCATCCCATGGGGCCAAGGACTCCTTGGGGTTCTCCATGGGGCCAAGAGGACCCAAGGACTCCTTGGGGTTCTCCATAGGTCCCATGGATCCAAGGGGGCACCAGGGCTCCTTGGGGTTCTCCATGGGTCCCATGGGTCCGAGGGGACCCCAGGCCTCCTTGGGGTTCTCCATGGGGCCAAGGGGGCACCAGGACTCGTTGGGGTTCTCTGTGGGTCCCATGGGGCCAAGGACTCGTTGAGGTTCTCCATGGGGCCAAGAAGACCCCAGGGCTCCTTGGGGTTCTCCATGGGTCCCATGGGGCCGAGGACTCCTTGGGGTTCTCCATGGGGCCAAGAGGACCCAAGGATCTTTTGAGGTTCTCCATGGGTCCCATGGGGCTGAGGACTCCTTGAGGTTCTCCATGGGGCCAAGAGGACCCAAGGGCTCCTTGGGGTTCTCCATGGGTCCCATGGGGCTGAGGGGACCCCAGGGCTCCTTGAGGTTCTCCATGGGTCTCATGGGGCTGAGGGGACCCCAGTGCTCCGTGGGGTTCTCCATGGGGCTGAGGGGACACCAGGACTCCTTGGGGTTCTCCATGGGGCCAAGAGGACCCAAGGGCTCCTTGGGGTTCTCCATGGGTCCCATGGGGCTAAGAACTCCTTGAGGTTCTCCATGGGTCCAAGGGGGCACCAGGACTCCTTGGGGTTCTCCATGGGGCTGAGGGGACCCCAGGGCTCCTTGGGGTTCTCCATGGGTCCCATGGGGCCAAGGGCTCCTTGGGGTTCTCCATGGGTCCCATGGGGCTGAGGGGACCCCAGGGCTCCTTGGGGTTCTCCAAGGGGCCAAGAGGACCCAAGGACCTTTTGACGTTCTCCATGGGTCCCATGGGGCCAAGGACTCCTTGAGGTTCTCCATGGATCCAAGGGGGCGCAGGGACTCCTTGGGGTTCTCCATGGGTCCCATGGGGCCAAGGGCTCCTTGGGGTTCTCCATGGGTCCCATGGGGCTAAGAACTCCTTGAGGTTCTCCATGGGTCCAAGGGGGCACCAGGACTCCTTGGGGTTCTCCATGGGGCTGAGGGGACCCCAGGGCTCCTTGGGGTTCTCCAAGGGGCCAAGAGGACCCAAGGACCTTTTGACGTTCTCCATGGGTCCCATGGGGCAGGGGGACCCCAGGACCTTTTGAGGTTCTCCATGGGTCCCATGGGGCCAAGGACT
>NW_015091742.1:0-1953 GCF_001431845.1 Calidris pugnax | reverse complement strand
GGGGGTCATCTCTGGGGCTGCAGTGGGGTCAAAGGGACATCGGGACTCCTTGGGGTTCTCCATGGGTCCCATGGGGTCAAGGACTCGTTGAGGTTCTCCATGGATCCAAAGGGCCATCGGGATTCCTTGGGGTTCTCTGTGGGTCCCATGAGGCCGAGGGGGCACCAGGACTCCTTGGGGTTCTCCATGGGGCCAAGAGGACCCAAGGGCTCCTTAGGGTTCTCCATGGGTCCCATGGGGCCAAGGACTCCTTGAGGTTCTCCATGGATCCAATGGGGTGCCAGGACTCGTTGGGGTTCTCCATGGGGCCAAGGGGGCACCAGGGCTCCTTGGGGTTCTCCATGCATCCCATGGGGCCAAGGACTCCTTGGGGTTCTCCATGGGGCCAAGAGGACCCAAGGACTCCTTGGGGTTCTCCATAGGTCCCATGGATCCAAGGGGGCACCAGGGCTCCTTGGGGTTCTCCATGGGTCCCATGGGTCCGAGGGGACCCCAGGCCTCCTTGGGGTTCTCCATGGGGCCAAGGGGGCACCAGGACTCGTTGGGGTTCTCTGTTCCCATGGGGCCAAGGACTCCTTGGGGTTCTCCATGGGTCCCATGGGGCTAAGAACTCCTTGAGGTTCTCCATGGGTCCAAGGGGGCACCAGGACTCCTTGGGGTTCTCCATGGGGCTGAGGGGACCCCAGGGCTCCTTGGGGTTCTCCATGGGTCCCATGGGGCCAAGGGCTCCTTGGGGTTCTCCATGGGTCCCATGGGGCTGAGGGGACCCCAGGGCTCCTTGAGGTTCTCCATGGGTCTCATGGGGCTGAGGGGACCCCAGTGCTCCGTGGGGTTCTCCATGGGGCTGAGGGGACACCAGGACTCCTTGGGGTTCTCCATGGGGCCAAGAGGACCCAAGGGCTCCTTGGGGTTCTCCATGGGTCCCATGGGGCTGAGGGGACCCCAGGGCTCCTTGGGGTTCTCCAAGGGGCCAAGAGGACCCAAGGACCTTTTGACGTTCTCCATGGGTCCCATGGGGCAGGGGGACCCCAGGACCTTTTGAGGTTCTCCATGGGTCCCATGGGGCCAAGGACTCCTTGAGGTTCTCCATGGATCCAAGGGGGCGCAGGGACTCCTTGGGGTTCTCCATGGGTCCCATGGGGCCAAGGACTTTTTGATGTTCTCCATGGGGCCAAGAGGACCCAAGGACTCCTTGGGGTTCTCCATGGGTCCCGTGGGTCTTGAGGTTCTCCATGGGTCCAAGGGGGCACCAGGACTCCTTGGGGTTCTCCATGGGGCTGAGGGGACCCCAGGGCTCCTTGGGGTTCTCCATGGGTCCCATGGGGCCAAGGGCTCCTTGGGGTTCTCCATGGGTCCCATGGGGCTGAGGGGACCCCAGGGCTCCTTGGGGTTCTCCAAGGGGCCAAGAGGACCCAAGGACCTTTTGACGTTCTCCATGGGTCCCATGGGGCAGGGGGACCCCAGGACCTTTTGAGGTTCTCCATGGGTCCCATGGGGCCAAGGACTCCTTGAGGTTCTCCATGGATCCAAGGGGGCGCAGGGACTCCTTGGGGTTCTCCATGGGTCCCATGGGGCCAAGGACTTTTTGATGTTCTCCATGGGGCCAAGAGGACCCAAGGACTCCTTGGGGTTCTCCATGGGTCCCGTGGGTCTGAGGGGACCCCAGTGCTCCGTGGGGTTCTCCATGGGGCTGAGGGGACACCAGGACTCCTTGGGGTTCTCCGTGGGTCCCATGGGGCAGGGGGACCCCAGGACTCAGGAGAAGGAGCCGGGTGGTTTGGGGTTGGGGGGGCCAAACATCCCCGTGTCCCCCCCCCTCCCCCCCCCATCCTGGTCCCGGCCTCCTCGTTAAGGGCGTCCTCGTTAAGGGCTTCCCGTGAGGTAGCGCCTTCCGCCCGGTAATTAGAGAATAATTAACGAGCCGGACCCACACCCGGTGTGTGCCCCCCCCCC
>NW_015091741.1:18249-19097 GCF_001431845.1 Calidris pugnax | reverse complement strand
CCTTTATGGGTTCCCAGCCCCTCCCAAAAATTCCGCACATGACCCAAAATCGCCCTTTTTCACCCCAAATCCACTTTTTGGACGGAATCCACCTCCTGGACCCCGACGTGGTGGCCCAGTTCAAGCACCATTATCCCGACGGCATCATCTCCAAGCCCAAAAACATGTAGTCGGTTTTGGGGTGAAAAAGCGGGATTTTGGGACTAGGGGGAAACGAATAAATTTGTCGGGGAGAAAACACCCTCTTTTGGTATTGGGGGGGACACCCCAGAATATTTGGGGGGGCGGGACGAGGTCACCTCGCTCCTCTGTGAGCCCCAAATTGGGGCAGAAAAGTATAATTTTGGGGTTAAAAATTACTTATTTGGGAAAAATGCGATTTTTTTGGGGTGAAAAATGCCATTTTGGGGGTTTTGAGCCTAAATATAAAGAGGGGGGGACCCCAAAATATTTGGGGGGGGGCAGGACAAGGTCACCTCGCTCCTCTCTGAACCCCAAGTTGGGGCAGAAAAGCTTAGTTTTGGGGTGAAAAGTCACTTTTTTGGGAAAAATGCCATTTTTGGAGGTGAAAAATGCCATTTCAGGGGTTTTGAGCCTAAATATAAAGTGGGGGGTCCCCAAAATATTTGGGGGGGGTGGGACGAGGTCACTTCACTCCTCTGTGAGCCCCAAATTGGGTCGGAAAAGTATAATTTTGGGGCTAAAATTTCGCTTTTATGGGAAAAATGCCATTTTTGGGTGGAAAAATGGCGGTTTTGGGTAGAAAAATGCAATTTTTGGGGTTTTGAGACCGTAAATATAAACTGGGGGAGGGGTGGATTCTGTTATGGGGGGAAGGGACCCCAAAA
>NW_015091741.1:16329-17410 GCF_001431845.1 Calidris pugnax | reverse complement strand
ACCAGTTATGGGGTTTTTGTCTTCTGTATTCCCATATTTGGTCACGTCCTTGTCCCCTCCCCAATCTTCTCAAGATGGGTCCTTCAACCCCCAACGTTCCTCCTCTTCTATCTCTGAAACCCTTCCGTATTTTGGGGTCCTCCCACCAGTTATGGGGTCTCCCCACTCCCTATTTCCATATTTGGTCATGTCCTCGTCCCCCCTTCTCCATTTTGTCCCTCCCCCGACCTTCTCAAGATGGGTCCTTCAACCCCCAATGTTCCTCCTCTTCTATCTCTGAAACCCTTCCGTATTTTGGGGTCCTCCCACCAGTTATGGGGTCTCCCCACTCCCTATTTCCATATTTGGTCATGTCCTCGTCCCCCCTTCTCCATTTTGTCCCTCCCCCGACCTTCTCAAGATGGGTCCTTCAACCCCCAATGTTCCTCCTCTTCTATCTCTGAAACCCTTCCGTATTTTGGGGTCCTCCCACCAGTTATGGGGTCTCCCCACTCCCTACTTCCATATTTCGTCACCTCCTCGTCCACCCTCCTCCATCTTGCCCCTCCCCGGATCTTCTCAAGGTGGGTCCTTCAACCCCCAACGTTCCTCCTCCTCTCTCTCTGAAACCCTTCCGTATTTTGGGGTGCTCTCACCAGTTATGGGGTTTTTGTCCTCTGTATTTCCATATTTGGTCACGTCCTTGTCCCCTCCCCAATCTTCTCAAGATGGGTCCTTCAACCCCCAACGTTCCTCCTCTTCTATCTCTGAAACCCTTCCGTATTTTGGGGTCCTTTCACCAGTTATGGGGTCTCCCCCTTCCCTATTTCCATATTTGGTCACCTCCTCGTTCCCCCTCCTCCATCTTGCCCCTCCCCAAACCTTCTCAAGGTGGGTCCTTCAACCCCCAATGTTCCTCCTGCTCTATCTCTAAAACACTTACATATTTTGGGGTTCTCTCACCAGTTATGGGGTCTCCCCCCTCCCTACTTCCATATTTGGTCACCTCCTCATCCCCCGCCCCCCATCTTGCCCCTCTCCAAACCTTCTCAAGGTGGGTCCTTCAACCCCCAACCTTCTTCCTCCCCCCCCTAAAAGACTC
>NW_015091741.1:7801-11658 GCF_001431845.1 Calidris pugnax | reverse complement strand
AGATACTCCTTCTTGGCCGCCTCCGTCTTCCTCTTGTAGACCTGGAGATGACACCAAGGATGGAGAAGGGTGTCCCCCCCTAAAAATGGGTGTCCCCCCCTAAAAATGGGTGCCCCCCCCACCCATTTTGGGGTCCCCTCCCCCACATCGCCCACTTCTGGTGGTTTCTGGTCTTCTCCTCCCCAAGCTTTGGCCTCCATGGTCTTCTCTACTGGAGTTGGGCCTTCAACTGGGATGTTCTTCCTTCTCTATCTCTGAACCTCTCTCCATTTTTGGGGTCCCCCCACCAGTTATGGGGTCTCCCTGCTCCCTGTTTCCATATTTGGTCATGTCCTCATTCTCTGGTCTCTGTATTGTCTTCTCCACAACCTTCTCGCCGTGGCTCTTTAACCCTCATGATGTTCCTCCTCCTTTATCTGTGAATCTCTCTCCGTTTTTGGGGTCCCCCCACCAGTTATGGGTCCTCCTCCTCCATGTCTTTAATTTCAGGCACTTCCTTGTCCCTCATCCTCCATATTGTCCTCTCTACGACCTTCTCAACCTGGTCCTTCAACCCTGACGATGTTCCTCCTCCTTTATCTGTGAATCCTTCTCTATCTCTGAACCTCTCTCCATTTTGGGGATCCCCCCACCAATTATGGGTCCTCCTCCTCCATGTCTTTAATTTCAGGCACTTCCTTGTCCCTCATCCTCCATATTGTCCTCTCTACGACCTTCTCAACATGGTCCTTCAACCTTCATGATGTTCCTCCTCCTCTATCTCTGAACCTCCCTCCATTTTTGGGGTCCCCCCACCAGTTATGGATCCTCCTCCTCCATAACTCCATTATCTGGTCATTTCCTTCTCCCCCGTCCTCCATATTGTCTTCTCTACGACCTTCTAAACCTGGTCCTTCAACCTTGACAACATTCCTCCTCCTCTATCTCTGAACCTCCCTCCATTTTTGGGGTCCCCCCACCAGTTATGGATCCTCCTCCTCCATAACTCCATATCTGGTCACTTCTTTCTCCCCCATCCTCCATATTGTTCTCTCCACGACCTTCTCAACATGGTCCTTCAACCCTGATGATGTTCCTCCTCCTCTATCTCTGAACCTCTCTCCATTTTTGGGGTCCCCCCACCAGTTATGGGGTCTCCCCGCTCCCTAGTTCCATATTGGGTCGCTTTTTTCTTCCCCCTTCTCCACATTGTCCTCTCCACGACCTTCTCAACATGGTCCTTCAACCCTGATGACGTTCCTCCTCCTCTATCTCTGAACCTCTCTCCATTTTTGGGGTCCCCCCACCAGTTACGGGGTCTCCCCGCTCCCTAGTTCCATATTGGGTCGCTTTTTTCTCCCTCTCTTCTCCATATTGTCCTCTCCATGATCATCTCAACCTGGTCCTTCAACCTTGATGACGTTCCTCCTCTTCTATCTCTGAACCTCCCTCCGTTTTTGGGGTCCCCCCACCAGTTATGGGGTCTCCCTGCTCCCTAATTCCATCTTGGGTTGCTTTTTTCTCCCCCCTTCTTCATATTGTCCTCTCTATGATCTTCTCAACCTGGTCCTTCAACCTTGACGACGTTCCTCCTCCTCTAGGGGTCCCCCCACCAGTTACGGGGTCTCCCCGCTCCCTAGTTCCATATTGGGTCGCTTTTTTCTTCCCCCTTCTCCACATTGTCCTCTCCACGACCTTCTCAACATGGTCCTTCAACCTCAACAATGTTCCTCCTCCTCTATCTCTGAACCTCTCTCCATTTTTGGGGTCCCCCCACCAGTTACGGGGTCTCCCCGCTCCCTAGTTCCATATTGGGTCGCTTTTTTCTCCCCCCTTCTCCACATTGTCCTCTCCACGACCTTCTCAACATGGTCCTTCAACCTCAACAATGTTCCTCCTCCTCTATCTCTGAACCTCTCTCCATTTTTGGGGTCCCCCCACCAGTTACGGGGTCTCCCCGCTCCCTAGTTCCATATTGGGTCGCTTTTTTCTCCCTCTCTTCTCCATATTGTCCTCTCCATGATCATCTCAACCTGGTCCTTCAACCTTGATGACGTTCCTCCTCTTCTATCTCTGAACCTCCCTCCGTTTTTGGGGTCCCCCCACCAATTATGGGTCCTCCTCCTCCGTGTCTTTAATTCCAAGCACTTCCTTGTCCCTCGTCCTCCATATTGTCCTCTCCACGACCTTCTCAACTTGGTCCTTCAACCCTGATGATGTTCCTCCTCTTCTATCTCTGAACCTCTCTCCATTTTTGGGGTCCCCCCACCAGTTACGGGGTCTCAAAATCTCAAAATTAAAATGAAATTTGAGACCAAAAAATTGATGTAAAAAGTTATAATTTTAAAGTTAAATTTGATGTGAAAATTCGACGTGAAAAACCCAAAATTAAAATGAAATTTGACACCAAAAAATTGACATAAAAAACTTAAATTTGACGTAAAAATTTGATGTGAAAAACTCAAAATTAAAATGAAATTTGACACAAAAAATGACATAAAAAGTTTAAATTTTAAAATTAAATTTGATGTGAAAATTTGACATGAAAACCTCAAAGTTAAAATTAAACTTGACACAAAATTTAACATAGAAAATCTAAATTTAAATTTAAAATTTGGAATTAGAAACTTGCTTTTGAAATAGAAGTTGGAAAATTTAAAATTCAATTTAAATTCCCTTTAAACTCTTTTTATGAGCTTAAACAAGGCATTTTTGGGGCATTTACACATCAAAAAAAAAGCACTGTTTTGGGTTTTTAACAACAAAAACCCCCCATTTTTGCATTTAAATATTCAAAATGAGCTTTTTTGGGGTGTTTTTAGGCAATTTTCATATTTTTGAGGTTCTTTGTGTGTTTGGAGTGGATTAAAGCCCTTTTTTTTGGGCTTAAATTGGGCTATTTGGGGACATTCGCCCACCAAAAAAAAGCACGATTTGGAGTTTCTAACACCCAAAAAAACCCCATTTTTGCATTTAAATATTTAAAATGAGCTTTTTTTGGGGTGTTTTTAGGCAATTTCTATATTTCTGAGGTTCTTTGTGCGTTTGGAGCGGATTAAACCCCCTTTTTTTGGGCTTAAATTGGGCTATTTGGGGACATTCGCCCACCAAAAAAAAGCACGATTTGGGTTTTCTAACACCCAAAAAAACCCATTTTTGCATTTAAATATTTTAAAATGAGCTCTTTTTTGGGGTGTTTTTAGGCAATTTTTAGATTTTAGAGGTTCTTTGGGTGTTTGGGGGGGGTAAACTCCCTTTTTTGGGGCTTAAACTGGGCTATTTTGGGGCATTTCCCCACCAAAAAAAAGCATGATTTGGGGTTTCTAACATCCAAAACCCCCGATTTTTGCATTTAAATACTTAAAAGTGAGCTTTTTTGGGGTGTTTTTATGCAATTTTTATATTTTGGGGGTTCTTTGCGTGTTTGGAGTGGATTAAACACCTGTTTTTTGGGCTTAAACTGGGCTATTTTGGGGCATTTGCCCACCAAAAAAAAGCACAATTTGGGGTTTTTAACACCAAAAAAACCCTTTTTTTGTCTTTAAATATTTAAAAGTGAGTTTTTTGGGGGTGATTCGGGTAAATTTTTATATTTTTGGGGTTTTTTGGCTGCTTCGAGGGGGTTAAACACCTTTTTTGGGGGATCAAAAATGATTATTTTAGGGTATTTATGCTCCAAAAAAGCGCGATTTTGGGTTTTTAACTCCAAAAAAAAGCTATTTTTGGGAAATTTTGGCGGATTTGGGGGATTTGAAGGGTTTTTTAAGGGGAGGGGTGTTAAAAAATGTTAAAGGGGGGGTGGTCCTTACCCGCCGGAAGTCGTCGGTCTCCTCCTCCTGCAGGGAGCCGGTGGGGGAGGGGGTGGGGGAAAGGGCTTC
>NW_015091741.1:4676-6323 GCF_001431845.1 Calidris pugnax | reverse complement strand
CCCCGGAGGGGGGGGGAGGGAAGGGGGGGTCGGCCCCTCCCCCCGCCTCCCCCAGGTCCTGGAAATGCCCCACCACGTCCCCCACCGCCAGCGAGGGGTCGCTCTCCAGGGCAATGGGGGGCAGCTCGAACTCCTCGTCCCCCAGGCTGGGCGTGTGGAACGTCTAAAAATGAAAAAAAAAAAAAAAATTTTTCCAATTTTTTAAAAATTTTAAAATTTGAAATTTCAAAATTTCAAATTTTGAAATTTCAAATTTTTGAAATTTCAAATTCGAATTGTCGATATTTCACTACCTCGCGCAACCTTCGGAGCATCTAAGAGCGTCTAAAATCACTTAAAAAACCCCTCCAAAGCCTAAAATTCGCCTCAAATTTAATTTTTTTACGATTTAAAAAGAGTTCTCCAAATTTAATGTTCACCTAGTATTTAAATTTTAAATTAAAATTTTAAAAAAGACAAAGATTCGAAGCGCCACGAAAATATTTTGAGATTCGGTGTTGGAACGATATTCAGCATTTTAAGAATTCAATTTTGAATTTTATTTCTTTAAAAATTGACGGATTTTAAATAAAATAATTAAAATTTAACAAATTAAAGAAATTTTAGAAATTTTGAAGGAGTTCGGGGCCGTTTTGAGCCCGTTCTTAAGGGTTATAACCTCAATTTTTGAGCGATATTCAACCACAATTACAATTACAAATATTAATTTAATGCACTTAAATATTAAGTTTTCTTTTTCTTCCTTAAAAAAATCCAAATTTGAGAAATTATGGGCCTTTTGAGGCAATTTTGGGGTTAAAAATCCATTTTTGGGAGGATTTTGGGCCTCGTTTTGAGCCAAATTCATTTGGGGGTTAAATCGGGCACTTTAGGAGTCTTTTATTAACAAAAAAACCCCCCAAATTTAGGAGGATTTGAGATGATATTTTAAATATTTTGGGTTATTTTGGGGCAATTTTGAGGAATTTTTGGGCAATTTTGAGGAATTTTGGGGCAATTTTGGGGAATTTAAGTGAAACCTGTTTGATTTTTGAGGGAATTTTGGTGTTATTTTGAGCTATTTTAGGGCATTTTTGCCCCACTCTGAGGACAATTTTGATGCCATTTTGAGCTATTTTAGACAAATTTGGGCTATTTTGGGCAAATTTGGGCTATTTTACGGGACAATATTTGGCAAATTTACCCTCATTTATTTCAGGCGATATCGCTATTTCTATTTTGGGTCATTTCCTCATTATTCATCGATTTGGGAGAGATTTTGTCACCAATTTTAACTATTTTGGGATCATTTTGAGCCATTTTGGGAAACTTTGCTGCTGTTTTTCACAATTTTGGGAAAAATTGCTTTTTTGGACCCACTTTGCCCTTAATTTGAACCATTTTAGGACATTTAAGGTTGTTTTAAGCCACTTTAAAATCATTTAGGTGGGTGTCCTCTCAATCCCCCCCTTCTTTTTGCCTTAAAACTCCCTTTTTTTGTCACTTTCGCTAACAAAAAATGCAATTTTCACCCCCCGGCAGCAAAAAACCCCGTTTCTTGGGCTGCGTTTTGAGGAATTTCGTGGGGTTTTCGACACTTTTTGCTTCCTGACCCCCCCGGGGGGGGTCTGACCCCCCCGATTTGGGGGTGCTCCCCCTCCTGACCCC
>NW_015091741.1:0-301 GCF_001431845.1 Calidris pugnax | reverse complement strand
GACCTTGGGGGTCGGGGGGGCGGGGTCAAGGGGGCGGGGTCAAGGCCCAGCGGCTGCTGCGATTGGGCGCTGGAGGGGGAGGGTCCAACCAGCGGCCAAGATGGCGGCCAAGACTTGGGTCAACCTGGTGGCCAAGATGGTGGTCAAGATGGCGGCCGAGGTGGTGGCCAAGATGGTGGCCAACCTGGTAGCCAAGATGGCGGCCAAGATGGTGGCCAAAATGGTGGCCAAGATGGTGGCAAGAGCTTGGCCAACTTGGTGGTCAAGATAGCAGCCAAGATGGCGGCCAAGACTTGGGTCA
>NW_015091740.1:0-1165 GCF_001431845.1 Calidris pugnax | reverse complement strand
ACTGGGAGAAGGTTTAGGGTTACTGGGATGAGGTTGTCCTTACTGGTTTGGTGTTTAGTGCTACTGGTTTGGGGTTTGGGTTACTGGGAGGGGGTCTGGGGGTTACTGGGAGTTACTGGGATGGGGTTTAGGGTTACTGGGATAGGGTTTCCCTTACTGGTTTGGCGTTTAGGGCTACTGGTTTGGGGTTTCCCTTACTGGTTTGGGGTTTAGTGCTACTGGTGTGGGATTGGGCTTACTGGGATGGGGTCTGGGGGTTACTGGGAGCTACTGGGAGGGGATTTTCCTTACTGGTTTGGCACTTACGGTTACTGGTTTGGGGTGTTCCTTACTGGTTTGGGGTCTGCGTTACTGTGATGGGGTCTGGGGGTTACTGGGAGTTACTGGGAGAAGGTTTAGGGTTACTGGGAGGGGATTTTCCTTACTGGTTTGGGGTTTAGTGCTACTGGTGTGGGGTTTGGGTTACTGGGATGGGGTCTGGGGGTTACTGGGAGGGAGTTAGGGGTTACTGGGAGTTACTGGGATGGGGTTTAGGGTTACTGGGAGCTACTGGGATGGGGTTTTTCTTACTGGTTTGGGGTTTAGGGTTACTGGTTTGGCACTTAGGGTTACTGGTTTGGGGCTTTGGTTACTGGTTTGGGGTTTGGGTTACTGGGAGGGGGTCTGGGGGTTACTGGGAGGGACTGGGATGAGGTTTTCCTTACTGGTTTGGCACTTAGGGCTACTGGTTTGGCGTTTAGAGCTACTGGTTTGGGGTTTTCCTTACTGGTTTGGGGTTTTGGTTACTGGTTTGGTCTCGGGGGCGGGGGTGGTCGCTCCTCAGCGGTGTTTACTGGTCGCTACTGGTCCTTACTGGTCAGGCGGTGGTGCGTCGCATCCTGGCCACGCTGGGGGTGGCCAGCTGGGGCCGGGCGGCGCTGGTGGCCAGTCTGGGCCGGGAACTGGGACTGGGCCCGCGGGCACTGGGAGAACTGGTGGAGGCCGTGGGCGACTGCCCCGACCGGGCCGCCCTCAGGAGGAGGCTGCGCTGCGAGTGCGGGGTCTGCGGGTGGGCGCTGCCCCGCCAGCAGGTAACTGGGAGCCACTGGGAGCAACTGGGAGGGGGTGGGAGAGGAGTGGGAGTGACTGGGAGGGAGTGGGAAGGGATTAGGGGGGATTGGGAGGG
>NW_015091739.1:9089-11273 GCF_001431845.1 Calidris pugnax | reverse complement strand
GCTCCCGGGGGCCGGTTGCCCAGCCCGTCCCGAGCAGCGGTGGCCCGTCCCCGCCCCGGCCAGCCCCCGGTCCCATCCCACCCACGGCCGGAACCTTCCTCCGCCCGCCCGGGCCCCCCCGGCCCATGGGACCCCCCGGCCCATGGGACCCCCCCCAGCCCCGCACCCGGCGCCTTCCCAGCGCCGTTCCCGCACCGACACCGCTGGCGCCGGGAGAAGGGAGCCCCGTCCCAGAGCCGGTCCCCGCGGGGCGGAGGGGGGTGTGTGTGAAACGGGGCCGGGGGCTGCGCTCCTTCCCTTGGGGACAGCAGCGTCACCCCCCCGGGGATGGCACCGGCGCTTTGGTCGGCACAGCGGGATTACAGAGACCCCCAGCCCCCCATCAGCCGGCGGGGGACCCCAGAGGGGCCGGGGGGTGGTTTGTTGGGGGGGGCAGTTTGTGTGGCCCCCATTTAGACGGATAATGAACATAGCAATTGTTGTGTTTGTTTGTTTGTTTGTTTTTTTTGTTTGTTTTGCTTTTTTTTTGCATTTCAAGCCCAAAAATACATTCCTCTTCTCTCAGGAAGGAGACACAGAAGGAACATGAGCTCCATCTTCCCTGAGTAGGTTTCAGCACACGCCCCAGCTTGTTCCCCCATCAAATCACCCTATATATACACATTTATATACATATAAATATACATATATACATATATCTTGCTTGTTCCCCATCAAATCATTCTATATATACACGTAAATATACATATATACACATAAATATACATATATACATGTATCTCTAAACCTCAGCAACCTCTGGGCAACACTATCTCCATCCCAGCTGCTTGCCCAGGTTTGACTTCTGCTCCTTCCCCCATGTTCATCACCCACCAAGGTGTATTTATTTTTAATCCCTCAAGCAGGAAAGCCCCTCCTGAGGCAGGAATTGGGCTCTCCCAGGGGAAGGACCCCTGTGTCCCACCACAGCCCCCTCCTCCCCCCCAGCTCCAGCCCCCTTACCATGCTCGGAGGGAGAGGTGCAGGGGCAGCCGTGGGGCCGTCGCTCTCTCTCCTGGGGGGCTGGGGAACCCCCAAAGCCCAGCCTGCCCCCCAGCAGCCCGGGCTGAATGCTGAGCAGGCTCAGAAGAGCCACCTGCATGTGGGGGGAGCCTGGAAATCAACCCTAAGAGGCTCCTGCTGTAACTCATGAAGCATTTAGGAAACTGCTTGTTAAAGGAGAAGCTGCTGCCTGGCCCCAGCTGCCCTGCACCATTCCTGGTGTCCCACACACACACTCCCTCCAGGTGCTCCCTCCTCCTTCAGGCTCCACCCAAGGTTTCCTACAGTGAGGTCTCAGGCCTTGGGTTTCATAAAATAATTGATTAAATGGGAAGGTCCAGCAGCAGGAACAGCCTGGGCCGGATGCAAAGGAATCCCTGAGCAATGATTCCCTTGTGATCTACACACCACCCCCCACACGTTGTCCACATGTCTCCGAGTCCAACGGTGATTTTTGGCCTGGAGCCTTCTAACATCTCCTTGGATTCTTCCCCTGTGTCCAGGCAGGCTCTCGGCTGGTTAATTTGCAGTTTACATCAGGGGTTGGAGCCTTGGTATCTTCTGGTTCCTTGTGCACCCGCACTCGATGGCAGAACATGGGCAACCAAAAAGTCCTGGACTTGGGAGAGACATGACCAAAACATCAGTGTGATATCAAACACCTTTCCATGCCCAAAGACTAAATGCAGCGCTGTGCCAGCTGCTGGGAAACTACTGAGGAGAACGACTTTCTCACAGCCTAATGGCTTTGGCAAATCTATTTACTCCTGCTAAGTAAAGCCAAGCAAACAGCACAAATCACACCAAATTGTAATCTTAATTAATACACTCTACTTAAAACTGTCCAATGCTACTGAGCAAGGCACTGGGCCACTCCCAGGCTGGTCCCACAGCCCCAGTGCACAGCCCAGAAGCCCAGGGGTGGCATGGGGCAAGCCCCCACAGTGAGGCACAAGCCCATTCAGCCCTGGGGATGCTCCTGGAGATGTCAGAGCACCCAGAACTGTGTCAGACACCATCAGGTAGAGCAGGGCTGGTCTCCTCAGCATGGCCAGACTCCTCACAGCCCCTCTCTGGGGCTGCACCCCAGCAGCAGACCCAAGCCAGCAGCTCCAGCTCTACCACAGTGGGGTAAGAGGGGCT
>NW_015091739.1:0-8100 GCF_001431845.1 Calidris pugnax | reverse complement strand
CGCACGCCATCCCGCGGCACAGGGGGCTCTCGGCTCCCGGGGGCCGGTTGCCCAGCCCGTCCCGAGCAGCGGTGGCCCGTCCCCGCCCCGGCCAGCCCCCGGTCCCATCCCCCCCACGGCCGGAACCTTCCTCCGCCCGCCCGGGCCCCCCCGGCCCGTGGGACCCCCCCCAGCCCCGCACCCGGCGCCTTCCCAGCGCCGTTCCCGCACCGACACCGCCGGCGCCGGGAGAAGGGAGCCCCGTCCCAGAGCCGGTCCCCGCGGGGCGGAGGGGGGTGTGTGTGAAACGGGGCCGGGGGCTGCGCTCCTTCCCTTGGGGACAGCAGCGTCACCCCCCCGGGGATGGCACCGGCGCTTTGGTCGGCACAGCGGGATTACAGAGACCCCCAGCCCCCCATCAGCCGGCGGGGGACCCCAGAGGGGCCGGGGGGTGGTTTGTTGGGGGGGGCAGTTTGTGTGGCCCCCATTTAGACGGATAATGAACATAGCAATTGTTGTGTTTGTTTGTTTGTTTGTTTTTTTTGTTTGTTTTGCTTTTTTTTTGCATTTCAAGCCCAAAAATACATTCCTCTTCTCTCAGGAAGGAGACACAGAAGGAACATGAGCTCCATCTTCCCTGAGTAGGTTTCAGCACACGCCCCAGCTTGCTCCCCCATCAAATCACCCTATATATACACATTTATATACATATAAATATACATATATACATATATCTTGCTTGTTCCCCATCAAATCATTCTATATATACACGTAAATATACATATATACACATAAATATACATATATACATGTATCTCTAAACCTCAGCAACCTCTGGGCAACACTATCTCCATCCCAGCTGCTTGCCCAGGTTTGACTTCTGCTCCTTCCCCCATGTTCATCACCCACCAAGGTGTATTTATTTTTAATCCCTCAAGCAGGAAAGCCCCTCCTGAGGCAGGAATTGGGCTCTCCCAGGGGAAGGACCCCTGTGTCCCACCACAGCCCCCTCCTCCCCCCCAGCTCCAGCCCCCTTACCATGCTCGGAGGGAGAGGTGCAGGGGCAGCCGTGGGGCCGTCGCTCTCTCTCCTGGGGGGCTGGGGAACCCCCAAAGCCCAGCCTGCCCCCCAGCAGCCCGGGCTGAATGCTGAGCAGGCTCAGAAGAGCCACCTGCATGTGGGGGGAGCCTGGAAATCAACCCTAAGAGGCTCCTGCTGTAACTCATGAAGCATTTAGGAAACTGCTTGTTAAAGGAGAAGCTGCTGCCTGGCCCCAGCTGCCCTGCACCATTCCTGGTGTCCCACACACACACTCCCTCCAGGTGCTCCCTCCTCCTTCAGGCTCCACCCAAGGTTTCCTACAGTGAGGTCTCAGGCACTGGGTTTAATAAAATAATTGATTAAATGGGAAGGTCCAGCAGCAGGAACAGCCTGGGCCGGATGCAAAGGAATCCCTGAGCAATGATTCCCTTGTGATCTACACACCACCCCCCACACGTTGTCCACATGTCTCCGAGTCCAACGGTGATTTTTGGCCTGGAGCCTTCTAACATCTCCTTGGATTCTTCCCCTGTGTCCAGGCAGGCTCTCGGCTGGTTAGCACTGGGTTTAATAAAATAATTGATTAAATTGGAAGGTCCAGCAGCAGGAACAGCCCGGGCTGGATGCAAAGGAATCCCTGAGCAACAATCCCCTTGTGATCTACACACCACCCCCCACACGTTGTCCACATGTCTCCGAGTCCAATGGTAATTTTTGGCCTGGAGCCTTCTAACATCTCCTTGGATTCTTCCCGTGTCCAGGCAGGCTCTCGGCTGGTTAATTTGCAGTTTACATCAAGGGTTGGAGCCTTGGTATCTTCTGGTTCCTTGTGCACCCGCACTCGATGGCAGAACATGGTCAACCAAAAAGTCCTGGACTTGGGAGAGACATGACCAAAACATCAGTGTGATATCAAACTCCTTTCCATGCCCAAAGACTAAAAGCAGCGCTGTGCCAGCTGCTGGGAAACTACTGAGGAGAACCACTTTCTCACAGCCTAATGGCTTTGGCAAATCTATTTACTCCTGCTAAGTAAAGCCAAGCAAACAGCACAAATCACACCAAATTATAATCTTAATTAGTTCACTCTACTTAAGACTGTCCAATGCTACCAAGCAAGGCACTGGGCCACTCCCAGGCTGGTCCCACAGCCCCAGTGCACAGCCCAGGAGCCCAGGGGTGGCATGGGGCAAGTCCCCACAGTGAGGCACAAGCCCATCCAGCCCTGGGGATGCTCCTGGAGATGTCAGAGCACCCAGAACTGTGTCAGACACCATCAGGTAGAGCAGGGCTGGTCTCCTCAGCATGGCCAGACTCCTCACAGCCCCTCTCTGGGGCTGCACCCCAGCAGCAGAGCCAAGCCAGCAGCTCCAGCTCTACCACGGTGGGGTAAGAGGAGCTGCCCATGGCCAGGGGGCTCCTCATGGCCACCACAGGGACTCCTAAAGCCATCACTGGTGACCTGCTCCTCTGGAGATGGCTGCAGGCTCCAGCCACCACTACCATCAAGAAATGTGGGGCTTCGGGCACCCCAAGGGAGGAAGGGCAGCAGCAAAACCAACTTTAGGGGTTTCAGTAGCCCCGACCTCCTCCCTGCACCCCCTCTGCACAAAAGCACCCACACCTCAAACCACCATAACATCCCCTTCACTCCCTCCACCTCCAGCCAAGCCCACCCCAGGTGTAGGTCCTTTCTCATCAGCTGGGGAGGGCCCACAGCTGTGGGGCTGCCCCGATGCTGCTGGGAGCAGAACAGGAAAAGAGAAGGGGAAAAAATGGGGGGGAAAAAAAAACCCAAAACAAAACAAAAGGAAAACATGAAAAAAGAGAAAAAAAACAGAATTTTTTTTTTAAAAAAAGGAAAAAATGTTTTAAAAATAAAAACAGGGGAAAGAATAAAAAAGAAAAAAAGCAAAAATTAAAAAAACCCAGAAAATTATAAAAAAGAGGGTGACTAAAACTAAACTGATAAAGAAAAAAGAAGAAAATTTGAATTTAAAAAAAATCACTAAGATAAAAAGTGGAGCTGCAAAAGAAGTGAAATGAACAGCAGACCCACACACCCACACCATGGGCAGCTGGTGCTGAGGAAAACGCCAGTGAAGAAGCAAACCTGACCCTGCAAAGCCCCTGCCTAAGGAAAAAAAAAAAACCACCAAAAAAAACCAACCCCAAAAAACCCCAACAAACCCGAACAGAATAGGAGAAAAGCAGCAGCAAAGGCCACTGAGGTGCTGAAGAGCCGCAGAAGCAAAGCCCAGGGCAGAACGTGCCCCCAGCCCTGGGCAGCCCCTGCCCCAGGGGAGAGGGTGCTGAGGGTCCCCCCAGCAGAGTGAGGGGCACTGGAGGCTCCCGGGGTCTGGGGGAGGCAGCAGCCTCTGCCCCCTCCCCAGCACTGTCAGGGATGATGCCGGCTCTTCTTCAGCAACCTGGTCTGGTGGGAGGTGTCCCTGGCCACGGCAGGAGGTGTCCCTGGCCATGGCAGGGGGGTTGGAACTCGATGATCTTTGAGGCCCCTTCCCGCCATTCTATGGTTCTTCATTTGTCCACAGAAAGGCAAACTGAGCTGTTTTACTCTGTGTCCTCACAGCACCAGAAATACTTTCAGGCCAAGTGCTTTTAAATGTGTTTTGAGTGCTTTATAAAAGTAAACACTATTGGACAGTTTACAAGCAGCATCTCTAAATATTCTTGAGGAAACTAACATGTTGGGGAGGAAATATGCACACAATGCAGGGATTGCATTTTATTATTGAATTTCTTCCAGTAGCATAGACTGTTCCCATTACATGCTGATTTTTCTAATTACTTATTTTCACCTGCGTGGTCCGTGCCTTTCATGTGTGAGAAATGCCACACGGGCTGGCAGGATCTATTTACCAAGATGCTGTTAGCTTTGCTGCTACACACGTTTTTGCAGCATCTAAA
Organism: Calidris pugnax; assembly: GCF_001431845.1. Classification (NCBI taxonomy): domain Eukaryota; kingdom Metazoa; phylum Chordata; class Aves; order Charadriiformes; family Scolopacidae; genus Calidris; species Calidris pugnax. The sequence continues at coordinate 4,152 of NW_015091739.1, read as the reverse complement.
AAGCAAAGGCTGAAGCCTCTGTAAAGAAGCTTTTGGCCCTTCACTTTGCTTTTTTCCCCTCCACTGGTGACCCGTTACCCCACACCAAATGGAAACCTCTGGGCGATCCCAGTCCATTGCAAATGGGAGGTCACAGAAGCCACTTGGGGCTCTCAAAATGCCTTTACTTGGGCTCAGAAAGCACTCCTCAGTTTAAGCAGGTTTCCTGTGCTGTTGTCAGTGATTCAGAGTCGTTCCCTTTCCCAAGCCAGGGGAACCTGGCAGCGTGTTAAGCGTAACCTGCTGCCAGAGAAAGGCACGTTGAAGCAATTGCTTTTCCTCAGGAGCAGAAACCTCCTGCCCTGGCACTGAAACAGCTCGAGCCGCCTGCGCTGGTCCCAAATCTGAGGAGCACGTGGTGTGAAACCACCGGGGACAGAGAATGTGGTCCCTGCATTTCCAGATCTGTTCATGCTCACAACCCAGCCTTCGGTGGTGGGCTGTGAGTGTGGCCCAGAGGGAGGGGGACAGCTGCCAGGGCAGGGACAGCCATCCTCTGGCCATCCTCTGCCTCCCTGGCTCCTCTCGCCTTTCTTCACGTGGCCATTATTGACCACAGCCAGAAAGAAGCTCCTGGGCTACAAGGACCATCCGGTCCCCGTGCCTGTCCCTGTTTTCCTAGGAAATAAAAGGGGGACAACTTTGAGTTGCTGCTTTAGGTTTTTTGTTGCTTTGGTTTGTTGGTGGTTTTATCTATTTATATATTTTTTAAATTCTGTTATTAAGATGTGTTTGAGTTCCTATGTATAGAGCCTTGTCTCATAGAGCAGCTCTCTCATGGAAGGCCGTGTGCTCTCTGGTCTCTTACAGCAGGGCAGCAAAGTTGTGGGATAAACAGAGTGTAGGACAGTCCGTGTATCACTTTCCTTAGATTCTGCAGAAATGGTTTAAGCCATGTGGGATTCTTACCCAAAATTAAGAGATCCTCTTGCACCCCTTTGAGGGTGGCTGCAGTGTAGAAGTCTTGGCATTTGGGTCCAGGACCTCCATACCACCAAACATATAAAATTCTTTTATTGAAACGTGCTGTTACAGTTTCGATTTGATGAATACCCATGTAATCTTATTGTTAAATGTAAAGCAGTCATCCTAAGAGGAGGGAAAGGAGCAGCTGTGAGTCTTCCTCACAGAGTAAATCCCTGTTCTTCCCCATGTGTGTACCTTTGGATCAATTACCCATCAGGTTACAGAGGGCTTTGGCACTTTCCTTACAAAGTGGAACAAGAGTAAAAGTAACAGGCAACGTATTGTGCATTGTACCCCAAAGAAATGCCAAACACCCTGGAAAATAATCCCAAGTGACAAAGTGGCTTTGACTCGTCCTGAGCTACTGCATCTCCTCCAGCAGCACCCCAGCTTCTCCAGCTCTGCCCAGGTGTTCTGGTTTGCAGTGACCCCTCTCGTCACCCTTTCCCCCGGGTTTGAAGTTTGCTGGGTGTGAGGTGGCCGAGTTCTTCTGAAACTGTGCTCAGCTCCAAGTGCTGTGAGCATCCCCGGGGTGGGGTGTCTGGCTCGGCTCCAGAGGGAACAGGGATGCTAAAACTGTCCTGGTCCTGGCAGAGGACAACTCTACTTGACAGGTAAGAGCAACAGAGACCCCCCTCGGGACTGTATAACCTTTCTGTCTGTCTATTTCTCATTCTTTGTGCAGATAACGTTTGTGAAGGACTTGGTTATTGTCGTGGACAGCCACAGAAAAAGCAACAGCAGAAAGTATCTTTGTGGTAGGTGAGTCTTGGGCCAAACTCCTGGCTGAAAGCGGGATTATGGAATTATGATGTCTGGCCACTACCTAGTTATCTAAGGAAACAAGGATAAAAGGAAGAATTGTTTATTGAGTACCATTCATGTTGTACCCTGAATGCATCAGTGGTCCATAGCGACCTGATTAATTTATAATAACTTCTGTGTAGGGAGAAGAGGGCAACAGAATATAGAGGCAATCAGATTTTTAAACCAGGCTAAGCACCTGCATTGCTATGACGTGCTGCTACGCGATTGGTGGATAAAGACCCGTGGTGAGATGGTCAGAGAAGAGATGCTCTTAGAGCTGGTACCTGCATGTGAATGGGGCACTTGCATAGTAGATATGTTAATTTAATAGTGACTGAAATCATGTCTGTTCTTAACCCCACAGCAATGTGTTATGACTCTGAAAACGTGTTGTCAGCTCCCCCATTTATTGTTGGTTACTTGCCTGCTTGGCGCAGGAACTGCTTTGCCCCAGTTGACCACAAAAAATCGGTGGACAGCCACAGAAAAAGCAACAGCAGAAAGTATCTTTGTGGTAGGTGAGTCTTGGGCCAAGCTCCTGGCTGAAAGCGGGATTATGGAATTATTATGTCTGGCCACTACCTGGTTATCTAAGGAAACAAGGACAAAAAGAAGAATTGTGTATTGAGTACCATTCACGTTGTACCCTGAATGCATCAGTGGTCCACAGCGACCTGATTAATTTATAATGACTTCTGTGTAGGGAGAAGAGGGCAATAGAATATAGAGGCAATCAGATTTTTAAAGCAGGCTAAGCACCTGCATTGCTATGACGTGCTGCTACGCGATTGGTGTCACTTAAAGCGGGTCAGGAAACCTCAGTCACCAAAAATCATTGTGGATAAAGACCCGTGGTGAGATGGTCAGAGAAGAGATGCTCTTAGAGCTGGTACCTGCATGTGAATGGGGCACTTGTGTAGTAGATATGTTAATTTAATAGTGACTGAAATCATGTCTGTTCTTAACCCCACAGCAATGTGTTATGACTCTGAAGATGTGTTTTCAGTCCCCCCCATTTATTGTTGGTTTCCTGGGTGCTTGGCACAGGAACTTCTTTGCCCCAGTTGACCACAAAAACACCATTTCCCAGGCTATAAATGAATTAAATCTGACAACAATTTCTGTGTTTACAGATCAGGAAGAAAGTGCTTGAAATTTAAAAAGAAAAGAGAAAAAAAAAAATACCCCCCCCTCAGCTGTTTTGCTGTGGTCGGTCTGGGAGCACTGGCCGCAGGGTGTGTTTCTGGCCTCTGGCTGTTACTCTCAGCATCTCAGCGTGACGGGAACAGTTGGGGGTGCAAGTACAAAACCTGCTTTAATACGTGATTTAATACGCCTTAGTGAAATGCACTGCTCTGGGTGCCCCCAACAAGGCACGTCCTTCAGTACCCACGGAACTTTAATAAAAGTCCTGTGCAATGCCAGCTACTGGAGGTTTATTCCCTCTGGCCTCAGGAAGGTTCAACCAGCTTTCATACATTTTATTTTATTGATTTCCCCCCATTTTTTGCAGGCAGCACCAGAGGTAGCAATAGAAATCCACCTCTGTTAGTACTAACAGACACAAAGACAGGCGTGTCGAGAAGCCTGCAGAGGTGACGCTGGTGTCTCCTGCCCCTTTGGGAACGACGTTGTGTTGAAATGGCTGGAGGAGAGTCCCGCCGAAAGGCCACCAGATGGCGCTGCGCCGGACGATGCCGCGCTGTGTCCGCCAGAGGGCGCCACCCCGAGCGCGGGGGTGCCCTGCCCTGTGGCCCCGCGCCCGCCAGGGGGCGCCGCCGGGTGGGGCCAGAGCTCTGGGGGCGACGCCCCCCGCAGGTGATCCTCGTTAGGCCGCGCCCCGAATGAGGCCGCCCCCGCCCTCACGTGCCTCGGCGGCGCAGGTGCGCTGTGACCCACCCGAGGCTTCAAAACCCCCGTCCGGCCGCAAGGGGGCGCAGCGCCTGCGGGGAGGGACGATGGAAACGCGGCGGCGGCCGGGTCCCGGTCCCGGTCCCGGTCCCGGTCCCGGTCCCGGTCCCGGTGTGCGGGCGGCCCGGGGTCCCTACCGGGCTCGGGGCCCGTTTGCCGTGCTGGGCTGCTTCCCGGAGCCGAGCGAGGACCGGCGCCTCCGGGCGCGCTCCGGAGCGAGGATGCCGCCGGCGGGCTCCGGTGCGGGAGGGAGGGCACCGGCCGCTGCCCGGTTGCTGCCGCCTGAAGCTCCGGTCCCGGCCCCGGCCCCAGGGGCAGCGGCCGCCTCTCGGCCGGGGGTCCCCGGCAGCGCCCGGTTCCCGCCACGGGCTCGGCCCCCGCTGGACCCGTGACCCGACGAGCGGCCGCGGGGGCTCCCGTACCGGGGGG
>NW_015091738.1:0-2390 GCF_001431845.1 Calidris pugnax | reverse complement strand
AAGGGACTTGGCCAAGGAGTTTTATGGATGTTGGACGCACATCCACGTCCATTAGCTCCGTAAGACTCCTCCCTGGCATCTCCAGGAGCATGTTGGCCTCCTCTGGAGACCACTGAAGTCCCAGATAGGAGCCTCAGACTCCTCCAAGGGAGGTAGCCAAGGAGTTTTATGGATGTTGGAGGCACATACATGCCCATTAGCTCCACAAGTCTCCTCCCTGGCATCTCCAGGAGTGTGCTGGCCTCCTCTGGAGACCACTGAAGTCCCAGATGGAAGCTCTAGATTCCTCCAAGGGGGTGCCTAAGGAGTTTTGTTGATGTAGGAGGCACATCCATGCCCATTAGCTCCACGAGACTCCTCCCTGGCATCTCCAGGAGCGTGTTGGCCTCCTCTGGAGACCACTGAAGTCCCAGATAGGAACCTCAGACTCCTCCATGGGAGGTAGCCAAGGAGTTTTATGGATATTGGAGGCACATCCAAGCCCATTAGCTCCACGAGTCTCCTCCCTGGCATCTCCAGGAGCATGTTGGCCTCCTCTGGAGACCACTGAAGTCCCAGATAGGAGCCTCAAACTCCTCCATGGGAGGTAGCCAAGGAGTTTTATGGATATTGGAGGCACATCCATGCCCATTAGCTCCATGAGTCTCCTCCCTGGCATCTCCAGGAGCGTGTTGGCCTCCTCTGGAGACCACTGAAGTCCCAGATAGGAACCTCAGACTCCTCCATGGGAGGTAGCCAAGGAGTTTTATGGATGTTGGAGGCACATCCATGCCCATTAGCTCCATGAGACATCTCCACGCATGACATTGCACAAGGAAGGGAGCACAAACTCCATGACTTTGGTATCTGCTGGTCTCTGGGGGATGCTTGACTGTCTTGGGCAACCATGGGTCCTTCACACAAGCTGGTGAGAACCAGGGATGAACGTGTCTCCAGGCTCCACACCTTCTACCAAGCCCTCACCCCGTCGCCCTCAAGCTTTTTGGCATATTTTGAAGGTCCTGCTCCATCCTCGGAGGCAACCAAGCTCCAGAGCAACGCGCTGGGAGCTCTTGGGGCTGGTTTTTGGGGTTTTTTTTTCTTGTTTTGTTTTTCTTTGAAGGATTAATAACGGCGTTTTTTCCTGCATAGATCACGGCGGCGGCGGCAGCCGCTCAATGGGAAATCAATTCCTGCGCCGGGCGCTTGACAGGGCAATAACCCCAAATGTTAATCTCAAGCACCCAAGGAGGATTTGTGTCATGGTGCTGGAGATCTGCTGCCAGAGACGGAGCGAGGAGAGGAACTGCCCCAGGAACTGCTTATTTATTTTTTTTTTTATTATTTTTTTCCTTATCTTTCTCTCTTTTTTTATATTTTTTTAATTTTTTTATTTTATTCATCGAGAGAACTGGTGCTTTTGAAGGGTCTCTGGTCTGGCAGGAGGAGGGTTGATGCCACCAAGAGTGTGAGAAATGCTCCTTATTACTGTCTCCATCACTTAGATCCCTCCGTTACGGCCATAACCCACCGGTTTCTGGAGGATAATTTGGGGTTTGCCTGTTTTTGGTGAGGCTACAACCAGCCTGTCCTTGCCCGTGATCCTCTTGGACCACCACAAAGCCCCCTCTGCCCTCCTGGATGGCCATGGTGCCACGAGGAGCTTTGAACCCATCGGTCTGGAAGGCTTTGGTGAACATCTGGGCAATGGTGGTGGAGCTCTTCGAGGAACCAATGCTTGAAGGGGCCCTCTCTGCCCCCCAAAAAGAGCCCAAATGGGGGAACGTCCCACGTCTCAGCCTCTCCAGGACCAAGCCCAACATCCAAGAACCACTGAGCCAAGAACCTGGACTCTCTGAGAGTCCCTGGAGCCTGCCCAAGGGGCAACGGGCTGTGATAGAGGGGTGGGATGGAGTCATGAGGTGACAACAACTTCACCTGTGCTCATGGGGGTCATCAGAGCCTGTGGGTCAGACCCAAAACCACGGCAGGAGGTTGGCAGAGGGTCATGGGCTCTTGAGTTACGCATGGGCAGCCCTACAGAATCATGGAATCAAGGAATGGTTTGGGTGGAAAAGGTCCTTAAAGCCCCCCAGTCCCATCCAGGGCCACCTCCCACCACACCAGGTTGCTCCAAGTCCCCTCCAACCTGCCCTTGAACCCCTCCAGGGATGGGGCAGCCACAGCTTCTCTGGGCAACCTGGGCCAGGCTCTCACCACCCTCCCACCAAACAAGTTCTTCCCCACATCTCAGCTCCATCTCCCCTTTTCCAGTTTAAAACCATTCTCCCCAGTCCACACCAGTTCTCCAGCCCTCTCAGCATCTCCGTGGCCTCCACTCCAACAGGTCCACGGGCTGCCCCAGCCCAACCTCCCCTCCATGAGGCATCTCCTGGGGCTTCTATGGATGG
>NW_015091737.1:37401-38305 GCF_001431845.1 Calidris pugnax | reverse complement strand
GTGGGGGAGGCCCCATTCCCCAATTCCCACCTTTCGGCCCCAAAACAGGCGGCGGGAAAAGGCGGCGTCGCCCGAGGGAACCTCCCCGACACCCCGCCCGCCGTGGGGCTGAGGGGACCCCCGGCCCCACACGTCTGTGGGGCCGGACGCCGTGGGGCAGAGACACTCCCAGCCCCCCTTGGACCCCGTGGGGCTGGGGGCTGTGGGGCAGAGCCGCTCACGCACCCCATAGGGCTGGGGGCTGTGGGGCAGAGCCGTCCCCACGTCCCCCCACACCCCGTGGGGCAGAGCCGCTTGCCGTGGGGCAGACCCACTCCCTTTCCCCCTCGTGCCCCATAAGTGGCAGATGCTATGGGGCAGAGCCGTCCCCATGTCTCCCCACCACCCCGCGCGTCCCAGCACCGTGGGGCAGAGCTGCTGTGGGTCTGGACGCCGTGGGGCAGAGCCAGTCCTGTGCCCCCCAACACCCCATGGGTCTGGAGGCTGTGGGGCAGAGCCGCTATGGGGCCAGACCCCATGGGGCAGGCCCACTCCTGTGTCCCCCCGCGCCCTGTGGGTCTGGACACCATGGGGCAGAGCCTCTATGGGGCCAGACGCCGTGGGGCAGAGCCACCCCCATGTCCCCCCTTGCCCTTTGCGTCTGGACGCCGTGGGGCAGAGCCCTTCCCGGCCCCCCAACACCCCGTGGGTCTGGAGGCTGTGGGGCAGAGCCTCTATGGGGCCGGACGCCGTGGGGCAGAGCTGTCCCCATGTCCCCCCCATAATCTGTGGGGCCGGATGCCGTGGGGCAGAGCTGTCCCCATGTCCCCCCCATAATCTGTGGGGCCGGACGCCGTGGGGCAGAACCATCCCCGTGTCCCCCCCATAACCTGTGGGGCCGGACTCATGGGGGGTTCGAGGGGCG
>NW_015091737.1:36114-37312 GCF_001431845.1 Calidris pugnax | reverse complement strand
CGGCGGCTCCCAAAGTCCCGACTTTTACTCCAAGAAGGAAACGCTTTTTAAACGCTCGGCCCCGCCCCGGGGGGGGGGAGGGGCCGGCGGCGGGAACAGCCCCCCCCACCCCTTCGGGCCCGGGGGCGCGGGGGCTGCCCCATGGAGCAGGGATGGGTGCCCCATAGAATGGGGGCTGCCCCATAGAACAGGGCCTGCCCCATAGAATAGGGGCTGCCTCATAGACTAGACCCACAGCAAGGGGTTCTGTGCCCCATAGAACAGGGCTGGGTGCCCCATAGAACAGGGCTGGGTGCCCCATAGAATAGGGGCTGCCCCATAGAACAGGGCTGGGTGCCCCACAGCAAGGGGTTCTGTGCCCCATAGCATAGGGCTGGGTGCCCCATGGCATAGGGTTGGGTGCCCCATAGAATAGGGCCTGCCCCACAAAATAGGGCTGGGTGCCCCATGGCATAGGGCTGGGTGCCCCATAGAACAGGGCTGGGTGCCCCATAGAATAGGGCCTGCCCCATAGAATAGGGCTGGGTCCCCCACGGCGGGGGGGGCCTGCCCCATAGAATAGCGCTGGGTGCCCCACAGCAAGGGGTTCTGTGCCCCATAGCATGGGGGCTGCCCCATGGCAAGGGGGCTGCCTGCCCCATAGTGGGATGTTCTGTGCCCCACGGTGAGCGGCTCAGTGCCCTATAGAATAGGGCTGGGTGCCCCATAGCGGGGGGGTCTCAGCGCCCCATGGCGAGGGGCTGGGTGCCCCTTTGCGAGGGGTTTGTCTGCCCCACGGCGAGGGGCTCAGTGCCCAGTGGGAGCTGTCAGTCGGGCACTGTGGGGCGCTATGGGTCGCTGTGGGGCAGGGCATTTACATGGTGCTATGGGGGGCACTATGGGTCGCTGTGGGGCAGGGGGTTCCCGTGGCGCTGTGGGTCGCTATGGGGCAGGGGGTTCCCATGGTGCTGTGGGGCAGGGGGCTCCCATGACGCTGTGGGTCGCTGTGGGTCGCTATGGGGCAGGGGGTTCCCATGGTGCTGTGGGGCAGGGGGCTCCCATGACGCTGTGGGTCGCTGTGGGTCGCTATGGGGCAGGGGGTCTCTATGGCGCCGTGGGTCGCTATGGGGCGCTGTGGGGCAGGGGTTGCCATGGCGACGCCGCACACACAGCCCCCAAACACCCGTTTCCCATCGGAAGTGGCACAAACCACCGCGCG
>NW_015091737.1:33113-34756 GCF_001431845.1 Calidris pugnax | reverse complement strand
GGGTGGCCGTGGGGCGGCTGTGGGGCAGCTGTGTGTCTGTGGGGCAGCCGTGGGGTGGCTGTGGGGCGGCCGTGTCGCCGTGGGGTGGCCGTGGGTCCATGGGGCTGGCCGTGGGGCAGCCGTGGGGCGCCGTGGGTCGGGTGCAGAGATGTCCTTTCTAGGCAATGGCTGCGACTGCGGCGTCGCCCCCGCGACGGGATTCCTGGGGCCTGAGTCAGCGGGGGAAGACATGGGGACACACACACAGACACACACACACACACATGGGGACACACACAGAGGGGACAGACACACACACACACGGGGACACACACACACACACACACGGGACACACACACACACACGGACACACACACGGACACACACAGCTGGGGGGCGCACACACACACACACACACAATGGGGACGGACACACTCACTCACACACACAGACACACACAGACACACAACAGGACACACACACACACACACCCACCCCGCGTGTCCCACCACCATCTCTTGCTGGGTACTGCCCACCAGTACTTTCAGGCTCCAGTTGATGGGCACGAAGTAGTTTTAGAGGAGCAACATTAGGTACAGCGAAAGGGACTGTGCTTTCAGGTTGGCAACAACCAGTTGTGGTGGAAACCTCAGTCACCAGCCCTTGCCAAAGTTCTCCACAAAGCTGATATTTCCCAGACCCAGAATTGCTGCCTCAAAAGCCGATGTAGCTCTGAGATGGCAGCTTAGGAAAGGGTCCAGAGCAACGATACCAGGCAGCAGGAGAAGTTCTGCAGTGGTGCAAAACCAAGGTTGGAAGGAACTCACCTTGTCCTATCAGCCATGAAACAAGATGTTGCTTCACGACCTGTATCTGTGCTTGTCCACGTAACCACAAAACACTGTGTTCACCCACCTGTGAGCAGCTCCAGCTGTTGCCCTCTGGTTTGGGGGCTGCTGAGCTTGGGGACAAGATTTGGGTGCCCACAGGAGCTGGTTCTAAATGAGGAAGGCTCAGATTCCTCAGTTTCAGACCTTCAGCCAGAAAGAAGTGGGATTTCAACTGTACACGGTCACGGGATTTTATTTCCTCAATGAAAAGCAATCTGAAAATATTAGTGGATATTTTTGCCCCGGGACACACACACACACACACACACAGACACACAACGGGGGCACCCACGGCCGGGGGGGGACACTATTGGGGGGGCACCAACACCCGACACAGGACGGGGGGAACTGACAGCGGCACCGACTGGGGGGGGCACCACGGCACCGGGACACAGGGGACATAGGACACACAGGACACGGGACACATGGGACACACGGCACATGGGACACACATGGGACACACACATGGGACACGGGACATGGGACACACAGGACACATGGGACCAGAGGGGACACACAGCACTGGGATGCACAGGACACGGGACACACATGGGACACAGGGACATATGGAACATGGGACCACAGGGGACACGGGACACACGGCACCGGGATGCACAGGACACGGGACACAGGGGACATGGGACACACACGACACATGGCACCAGAACACACGGCACTGTGATGGCACCAGGATGGCACAGCATGACACGGGAGGAGCTATGGGGCAGACCTGTGGGTCAGGCCATGGGTCAGAGCTATGGGGCAGGCTGTGG
>NW_015091737.1:22796-26954 GCF_001431845.1 Calidris pugnax | reverse complement strand
CTATGATTTCCTACAATTAGGAGAGATCCAGTCTGTTTTCTTCTGTTTCTCCGGAGCCTCCACCGATGAATCAGCGCCTGGTATTGATTAGGAATTACCCAGCTTTGTTTTTCAGCCTCTCCATCTCCTTCTGATAAATAATTAAACCATCCATCAGGAGCTCCCTGCTGCTAACTAGCGTATGACCAGGTCCTTTTGTAAGCAGGTCGATTCCAGTGGGTGAGGAGTTTCGCGCTCGGTTTTGGTTGGTTGGTTGGGTTTTTTTTTTCCTCTGCAACATCCATATAACAAAAAACCCACATCCAATCTGGCCGCAGGGCACCGTTTGGCCATCTCTGGTTTGGGGATCTTGCTCCTGGAGATCATCCAAGGCTGAGTCCAAACATCATCCCTGCTCATAGAGTCAAAGAATTGTCTAGGTTGGAAGGGACCTTTAAGATCATCTAGTCCAACCATCCCTGTTCATGGAAGACTTCTCGTGATTACACTGGGAATCAGCAAGGACTTGCAGCCTCTTGCTGGCGTTTCTCCTGTGTAGGAGCATTTCTGGACACAGCCTGAAGCTGGGATACCCAGATTGACCCAAACCTTCACCCCAAGTTGTGATTCTGGATCCAAACCTTTATCCAAGTTTGGGTCCCTTCTGGGATTTGGGACACTCTTTAACCTAATGGAAAAGAAGCATATGGAAAAGATGTTTGCAAGAGACCCAAGACAAACCAAAAGCCCATTTCCAGAGGTGGGGGAAGAGATCTAGATCCCAATTTGTCTGCTTTTCTTATCAACACCAACAGAGAACGAGGAAGCTGGCTGGAAACACAGTCACGTGGAGGGAGCACACAACGCTGAGGTTGGTATCTTCAGGTCAGTGACGTTGGAAGAAAAGGCAGAATTAAAATCATGACGACACAGCAGCAGGAACTGGCCTGGTTATGGGAACTTGCTCCAGAAGGTGGAAAAAAAATGAAGGAGAGGTTTTCCTCCCCTGGAGTTGTGAGGTGCAGAGGGATACAGTGGGCTCAGGAGAAGGCAGGAGTCAACACACCTGAATTTCTTGGGAACAAGACAGACAGGCCACAGCTTGGGAGGCTGAGGTTGGACATCAGGAAAAGCCTCCTCTGCAGGAGGGTGGGACAACCTCAAACGGATGTCCAGATGGTGGGGGATCATCATCCTAGGAGGTCTTCACAAAGTGGCCAGCCAAAGCCACAGCTAATCCACCTGGGTGCTGGAGGCAGTTGTGTTTTAAGTGAACCACAAAGGTCCCTTTGACCCAACACCAGCCACTCAGGGAGAAAACATCTGCCGTTTCAGATCTGAACCAGGATGGGTGGGTTGAGGGCAGCCACCGCTCCCCACACTTTGGACAGATGGTTCAGCCAACATATGGGACCCGTGTGGCCTCAATGGAAACCTCTCAGCCCATTGTGTGGTGCCTTTGATCCAAGAAGGTTGTAGACACCAGCCCCCAAAGAAAACCCTTCTTTTCCTCCATCCCCAGGGCTGATTTTAGCTGCTTCCCTTGGCAGATGAGCAGTGGGCATGCCCAGGTGTTTGCTGCCGTGCACCACCCTGCCCCAAAAACCACCAGACCTGGGGCTGCCGAAGCGTGGATGATGCCCTCCAGGGAAAGAAGCACCTTCGGGAAGGCCCACGTGGGGCACCTGCCATCGTGCCACCGCCCCTGGACTTCAACCACGGCAAAAGTCACCGGCTGCTCTGCTCTCCCTCCCCACACACCCACGCCAAACAGCCCGGCAGAGCGGCGGTTCCTCAGCTGTTTACCGAAAGGGATGGGTCCCCGTTCCCGGATAGAAGCAGGTTTCCAGCCCTCCTGCCTCAGTTTACCACAGGGAAAAGAACCACATGGCCCCGGGGAGGACAGGAGGGCGTCCTGGGAGCATGGAAAGAGTTTGTCATCCCAGCTCATCCGTGCAAAGGTCCTCTTTGATTTTTACCCTCCAGGATCCCTCCCGGAGCCGCCGCGGCACAAGGAGGGTTGGGTGCTTCTGGCAGCTTCACAACCAGGAGAGGAAATCCCCGGCCAAGTCCAACGGGATCCTTAGTCATCGCTGGAAAACGGGGTGAAGAAAGGGCATCTCGGGTGCTCCCTGTGAGCAGGGCACAAGCACCGGGGTCACCAACTGTCACCACTCCAACAAAACAATCAGTGCAGGCTGGAGAAGTGGTGGGATGCTCAGGAGCCATCAGGGCTGTTTCCACAGCAAGAAAGCTCCCAAGAAAGGGGGATGTCTCGTTAGGAGAAGGTCAGGAAAAATGCACCCATGGGTGTGTGTCCCAAGAGTGACACAGGGCCAGGATGGGAGAGTTGCCAAGGAAGAAGGTCTGTTTTCCCACCAAAGCTGTCCCTCAGGGTTGGGCAGGACTTACTCTGACTCTGCTGGATTTCACCCCCAAAACCACCTGGCTTTAGTCTTCTCTGGGGCAAATAGAACCCTTGGTGGAAGGATGGATGAGGTCTGGGTGCTTCAATGCACCTTTGGTACAGCACATCCCCAGACTGTGGCTTGGTTGGGTGCTGGGTAACCTCCAGCCCCTCTCCCAGCAGAGATTTTGGCCTCCTTTCTTATCTAGGGCCTCCCAAAGGCTGTGACACTTGCTTATTTACCCCACTAGAGCTTCTCATTTCCTTCTCCTCCATCGCTTGACTTGGCAAACACTTGCCTTTTGCTAAAGAACTGGTGATTCTTTCTGGAAGTGAAACTTCTCAGCCACCATTTCCGGCAACGTTGTACTGTTGATGTTTTGCCAACCAGCCACCACGTGTCCCACCACCATCTCTTGCTGGGTACTGCCCACCAGTACTTTCAGGCTCCAGTTGATGGGCACGAAGTAGTTTTAGAGGAGCAACATTAGGTACAGCGAAAGGGACTGTGCTTTCAGGTTGGCAACAACCAGTTGTGGTGGAAACCTCAGTCACCAGCCCTTGCCAAAGTTCTCCACAAAGCTGATATTTCCCAGACCCAGAATTGCTGCCTCAAAAGCCGATGTAGCTCTGAGATGGCAGCTTAGGAAAGGGTCCAGAGCAACGATACCAGGCAGCAGGAGAAGTTCTGCAGTGGTGCAAAACCAAGGTTGGAAGGAACTCACCTTGTCCTATCAGCCATGAAACAAGATGTTGCTTCACGACCTGTATCTGTGCTTGTCCACGTAACCACAAAACACTGTGTTCACCCACCTGTGAGCAGCTCCAGCTGTTGCCCTCTGGTTTGGGGGCTGCTGAGCTTGGGGACAAGATTTGGGTGCCCACAGGAGCTGGTTCTAAATGAGGAAGGCTCAGATTCCTCAGTTTCAGACCTTCAGCCAGAAAGAAGTGGGATTTCAACTGTACACGGTCACGGGATTTTATTTCCTCAATGAAAAGCAATCTGAAAATATTAGTGGATATTTTTGCCCCGGGACACACACACACACACACACACAGACACACAACGGGGGCACCCACGGCCGGGGGGGGACACTATTGGGGGGGCACCAACACCCGACACAGGACGGGGGGAACTGACAGCGGCACCGACTGGGGGGGGCACCACGGCACCGGGACACAGGGGACATAGGACACACAGGACACGGGACACATGGGACACACGGCACATGGGACACACATGGGACACACACATGGGACACGGGACATGGGACACACAGGACACATGGGACCAGAGGGGACACACAGCACTGGGATGCACAGGACACGGGACACACATGGGACACAGGGACATATGGAACATGGGACCACAGGGGACACGGGACACACGGCACCGGGATGCACAGGACACGGGACACAGGGGACATGGGACACACAGGACACATGGCACCAGAACACACGGCACTGTGATGGCACCAGGATGGCACAGCATGACACGGGAGGAGCTATGGGGCAGAGCTGTGGGGCAGGCCATGGGTCAGAGCTATGGGGCAGGCTGTGGGTGAAATCTATGGAGCAGACTATGGGGCAGGCTGTGGGGCAGATCTATGGGTCAGATCTACGGGTCCAAGCTATGGGTCAGATCTATGGGTCAGATCTATGGGGCAGATCTATGGGGCAGATCTACGGGTCCAAGCTATGGGGCAGATCTATGGGTCCGAGCGTTGCCGCGCGACGCTGTTTGTGGTGGGGCTGAGTCAGGGCCGTGAGTC
>NW_015091737.1:16307-19253 GCF_001431845.1 Calidris pugnax | reverse complement strand
GGCGGGGGCCGGAAAACGGCCCCGGCGGGAGACGGGGAGACACCAAAACCACCCAAACTGCGCCAGAATCACCCAAACTGCGCCAGAATCACCCAAACTGCACCAGAGGCACCAAATCCCCCCAAAACTGCAGCGAAACCCCCGCACCGGACCCGAGAGCCGCATCAAATCTGCACCCAACCTGCCCGGAATCACCAAAACCCTCCAAACTGCCCCAGAACTGCCCTCAAACTGCGCTGGGACCGGCACCGAGACCTCACCGAATCCGGCACCGAAACCTCGGGAAACTGCACCGAAATCTCACCGAATCCGGCACCGAAACCTGCACCAAAACCTCGCTGAACCCCTGGAAGCCTCTCCAAGAGCTCACCGAATCCGGCAGCGAATCCGGCACCAAAACCCACACCAGAGCCACCACCAAGAGCAGCACCGAATCCTCAGGGAAACCTGTGCCGAAACCTCACTGAATCCTCACCGAATCCTGAGCCAAGACCTCACCAAAACCTGCACCGAAATTCACACCAGAGCTACCGCCGAATCTGGCACCGAAAACCCCACCGGAGCCACCACTGAAACCAGCACCGAATCCTCAGGGAAACCTGCGCTGAAACCTCACCGAATCCTCACTGAATCCTGAGCCAAGACCTGCACCAAGACCTCACCGAAACCTGCACTGAAATTCACACCAGAGCTACCACTGAATCTGGCACCAAACACCCCACCGGAGCCACCATCGAGACCTGCACTGAATTGTGCACTGAAACCTGCACCAAAACCCACACCGGAGGCACCACCGAAACCTGCACCAAATCCTCAGGGAAACCTGCACCGAAACCTCAGCGAATCCTCAGGGAAACCTGCGCCAAAACCTCACTGAATCGTCACCAAATCCTGAGCCAATACCTGTACCAAGACCTCACTGAAACCTGCACCGAAATTCACACCCGAGCTACCACTGAATCCGGCACCGAAACCTGCACCAAAACCTGCACCAAAACCCACACTGGAGCTACCACTGAGACCAGCACCGAATCTCAAGGAAACCTGCCCTGAATCCTCACTGAATCCTCACTGAATCGTGAACCACGACCTGCACCAAGACCTCACCAAATCCGGCACCGAGACCTCACCGAATCCAGCACCGAATCCTCCCCAAACCCCCCCGTCCCGGGGGGATGGATCGGTGCCCCCCGTTCCAGATGTGGCGGGACTACCTGGGGCTGGCGGCGGCGGTGGCGGCGCTGGCCCGTGCGCGGCGGGAGGAACCTGAGGGTGATGCCACCACCAGGACCCCCACCACTATCACCACCATCACCCCCACCCCCACCACCACCGGCACCGCCGCGGTGACACCGGCGTCCCCCGGCCCCCCCGGGCAGGGGGTGTGCAGCTTCTGCCGGCGCAACGGGGAGGCGGTGTCGGTGTGGCGGGGGCACAGCCTGCGGGACGCGGGGGGCCGGGTGCTGTGCCCGGTGCTGCGCGGCTACGTCTGCCCCCAGTGCGGGGCCACGCGCGAGGGGGCTCACACCCGACGCTTCTGCCCCCTCACCCGCCGGGGGTACGCCTCCGTCTACAGCCGGCCCCCCCCGGGGACCCCCCCCACGCACCGCGGGCCCCACGCGCACCCCTAGGGGGGCTTTGGGGGGATCGGCCCCAAAACGGGACAAAAAAGGGGGGTTTTGGGGCTTCCTGGCACCACTGGTGTCACCACGCTTTGGGGGAGGGTCCCATCTGACCCCCCCTCCTCGGCACAACTGAATTGGGGGGTCCCCACCTGCTCGGCGCAGGAATGAGCATTCACACTGATTGGCCCCAAAACGGGCCAAAAAAGTGGGGTTTTGGGGCCTCCCGGCACTGGGTGGGGCTGGGGGGCACTGGTGTCACCACGCTTTGCAGGAGGGTCCCACCCGACCCCCCCTCCTCGGCACAACTGAATTGGGGGGTCCCCACCTGCTTGGCTCAGGAATAAGGGTTCATACTGATTGAGCCCAAAACGGGCCAAAAAGGGGGGTTTTGGGGCCTCCTGGCACCGGGTGGGGCTGGGGGGCACTGGTGTCACCGCGTTTGGCCAGAGGGTCCCACCCGACCCCCCCTCCTCAGCACGAGGCTGAACCAAATTGGGGGGGTCCCCACTTGCTCGGTGCAGGAATGAGTGTTCACGCTGATTGACCCCAAAATGGGCCAAAAACATGGGGTTTTAGGGCCTCCCGGCGCCAGGTGGGGACAGGGGCACCCATGTCACCACACTCTGCCGTTCGGCGAGCGCCACGACACGACCCCGGTGGAAAAACACCCCAAAAAGGAGTTTCTTTCCCCAGCCCCTGGTTGGGTGAAGCCCCCCCGAGGGTGAGGACTGAACCCCCGGAGAGAAGCTGGCTGGTTTTGGGTTGGTTTGTTGGGTTTTTGGGGGCGCCGGCCGGGCTCCCTTTTCTGTTCTTTAACCGTTATTCCCCCGCGTTGAGGGAAGGCGTTTTTATTTGTCCCGAATTGTGTTCAAACTGTTGGTTTTTGGTTAATAAAGTCCCTCTGGATCCGGCTCCTTCCGCCGCCTCCCGCCCGGCTGCGCCGCGGCTTCGGCCTCCGCAGGGACTCCAGGCCCCGGTGGGCGCCCATGGCCAGGCGGCTGCGGGGACCCCCAGATCAGCCGGGGACCCCCAAATCCCCCGGGGACACCCCAGTCACCTGGGGACCCCCCCCAATCCCCCAGGACCCCCCTGGGAGCCCCCCGGCGCCATCACTCACTTGAGGTTGGAGAGCTCCAGGATGAGGCCGCAGACGACGGCGCTGGCGTCCTCCCTGCCAGGAAAACGAGGGGTTTGACCCAAATCCGGGGGGTTTTCACC
Source organism: Calidris pugnax (assembly GCF_001431845.1). NCBI lineage: Eukaryota > Metazoa > Chordata > Aves > Charadriiformes > Scolopacidae > Calidris > Calidris pugnax. The sequence goes on along the minus strand of NW_015091737.1, from coordinate 16,410 downwards.
CAAAAGGAGGGGGTTGTGTGTGTGTCCCCCCACCTCCCCTCTCACCAGGGCTGTGGCTGTGCCGGGGTTCTCCCCTCGGTGCCCGTCGGTGGCTCCGGGTCCT
>NW_015091737.1:14754-16297 GCF_001431845.1 Calidris pugnax | reverse complement strand
TTAAGGGGGGTTGTTTGGTGCTTTGGGGGGGTTTTCTCTGGAGTTTCAGGCATTTTTGTGGGGGGGTTGGTGTTTTTTTGGGGGGGTGTTGATGTTTTCGGTAATTTAGGGGATTTGGTGGTGTTTCAGTTTTGTTCGGTGTTTGGGGGAGTCGTTCGGTGTTTAGGGGGAGGGTGTTGGTGATTTGGGTGTTCTAGGGCATCCGTTTGGTGTTCGGGGGGGTGGTCTGACCTTTGGGGGGGCTTGGCTTGGCATTTTGGGGGATTTTTAAGTGTTTTGGGGCGTTGAGTTGGCATTTTTGGTGCTTGCTTTGGTGTTTCAGGGGAGCAGTTTGCTGTTTTGGGGGGTTGAGTCAACATTTTTGGGGCTTGCTTTGGTGTTTTGGGGGGTTGTTTGGTGTTTTGGGGTGTTGAGTTGGCATTTTTGAGGCTTGCTTTGGTGTTTTGAGGGATTGTTACATGTTTTGGGGGGTTGAGTCAGCATTTTTGGGACTTGCTTTGGCACTTTGGGGGGTTGTTAGGTGTTTTGGGGGGCTGAGTTGACATTTTTGGTGCTTGCTTTGGCGTTTTGGAGCATTGTTACATGTTTTGGGGGTTGAATTGACATTTTTTGGGCTTGCCTTGGTATTTTGGGGGGCGGTTTGGTGTTTTGGGGGGTCGGCTTGCCATTTTTGGGGGGTTGTTTGGCGTTTGGGGGGGTTTTACCCCCCATTACCTCTGTCGGTGGGGGCTGGGGGCCGTTCTCCCCCAGTGGCTCCGGTTCCTTGGCGCCGTCTCCCCCTCCATCCTCCTCCTCCCGGCGGCCGCCGGCGTCTCCCGAGGGTTTTGGCGGGGACGGGCTCACCGGAGCCGCGGTGCCGGCAGCCCCGGTGCCCTCCGCCGTGGGGGGGCTGCCCCCCAAATCCTCCTCCTCCTCCTGCTGCCGCTCTCCTCCCTGGGATCCGACACCGGGTTCACCTTCCCCGGCGTTTCCCGGTGCCGGTGGCTCCGGGCTGGGTTCGGCGTCACCGCGGCGCTCGCTGCCGTCGCCCCCCTCCTCGGGGCGAGGGGCCGGTGTCCCGGTGTCCCCGGGGGGATCCCTCGGAGGAGCCACCTCTGCTGCAGCCCCCTCCTCTCCGGGCTGGGGTCTGTCCCCACCGTCCCCCGTCCCGCCTGGAGTTTGGCTCCCGGTCTCCGGTGCCTCCCCGGTGCCGTGGGGTGACTCCGGGGGAGACGCCGCCGCCGGGGACGCGCCGAGGCCGGGGTCTCGTCCTTCCTGCAGCGAGAGGGTGAGGGCAGCGCCCCCCAGTTAACCAAAAACCCCCCAAACTCGGCCAGGTTTTGGTGTAAATACCCCCGGCCGGGTTTGGCAGCGGGGTGCGGGAGGGCGGCAGGGCCGTACCTGCGGCGGGGGGCTGGGGCCGCGCTCCCCGGGAGGGCTCTGCTCCGGCACCGCCGCGGCCCCGGCACCATTCGGGCTGGGGAGCACAGGAACCGTCAGGGAGGGTTCAGCCACAACCCCCCCAGTTCAGCCACAGCCCCCCCAGTTTCACCTGTAACCCCCC